>NW_010116743.1:59572-74852 GCF_000699245.1 Pterocles gutturalis
AGAAAACAGCTTCCACCAGACTGAGAGAACTCGTGGGGCAATAACCTGATAAGTGAGGGATTCTTGCACCCACCCCTAACTCTCCTCTTCCACTTTTCATAAATCAGTCCCTGGAGTAGGACTAAAAGGTGGCTATAAAGTCAGACATACACACATACACAATTCTCTGGTCCCCCTAAATCTTTATTAAAAAATAGATCACCTCCAGCGCTGCAGGCAGAGATGCTCATTCATAAAAAGGCACTTGGTTGGAATCACAACAGCAGAAACAGCAGTTTTTGCATTACAGCCCTGGACCTAAGCCCAAGCGGTCCAGCTGAGGGTGCACACAGGGGCCATTTGGCAAGCCTGCCTGTGCCTGCTCTGACAATGCTTTCTACCCTCAGCCCTGCAAGCCTTGCCCACAGGAGAGCTCAGACCAACCACTGTGCTCCTACAGAGTGTTTAAGCTTTAATGAATCTGCTCTTTCCCCCCTTCACAAGACTGTTAAAAAAAACCCAAAAAACTTTCGTGAGCTTTAAATGGAAAAATAACTGAAATTTCAGTTAAATAACAGAATGAAATTTGAGTGGTTCCCATTTTCCTATTTTCTTCTAGTATTTTTTAAAATCTTGGTTAGTAATTTTACATCCTAGCAATAAAACATGAAGTACTTATAATACCACTGTTGCAGTGAAAATACTTGGGTTTTGCGATGCCTCTCCAGAAACAGATATTTAGTACTCTACAGATAGGTTAATTTAGCATAAATTATGCCTTCCCTATTTCTGTTGATCCATTTTGAACTTATAGTGCCAGGTCAAGAACAAGTCACACATCACACACTGGTCATCATGCAGAGATTTCCCGATTCACTAGGCAATGCAAAACCTTCCAGCTCCTTTTAAGGTCAGTTTGTCAGCTCTGCATTGTTTCCCTCAAAGAAATGTCTGTACAGTGAAAACCAGAACAACCACCAGTTATGGTGCTCTGAACGGCCATCACCTGGAATTCATTCAGGTCACCACAACTTCATGGTCAAGTACATGACCTTTGTTTCTCAATTTTTCTGGCTTTGTGTGAATATTTACACTGCACAGTAGTTGTCTTATTCACCAGTGCCAACACAAACATGACTTCTAAGGGATGTTCATGCAGGTCTATTTTTTTTTTTTTGCCAGTTTTTGACAGAAATCTGAGGAAGTTGACTCTGAATCAAGAACAACAATTTTTCAGGGCAGTTTGCCTTCATTTCATCATTACAAGTGTCAGCAAAAGCGTGCTGGGAGCCTCTCAAAGGGGGAAGGCATCCTCCAGACATCTCACCAACAGTAGCTCGTGACTCAGGAGGGCAGCAGGGGCCATCTGCTGCAGCAGAGCTGGGAGCTGGCAGGAGCTGGGCTCAGCAGGGGTGGGCTCAACTGCTGCTTTCTTTGATAGAGCTCTTTTCAATCAGACCCGGAAGGTTCAGGGAACACGATCTTCAGTCACTATGAAGATCAATCAGCTTCACATGACCACATATTCCTCTTTCAAAAATAGCAGCACAGGGCAATTCCCCAGTAAATGCACTAAAACCAGGCTGCAGCAGCTCTAAAGTTAGTAGAATTGATTGCCTCTTCTCTCATGGAGTGTCACCCACAAGACCGAGAAGGCCTAAATCCTAATCTATTCTGCAATGAAAGCATTGTGTGAAGCATGCAGGATCTGGCCTCAGGGTGGACTGGTAAAAAAGACAAACAAAAAACCAGATCACTGCCCCATTGATCCCCATTACAGATGAGAAGGAGAAACTATTCCTTTAAATTTGCATTTCTGTGTTATCCCTTGCCCTTGGGTCAACTCAGTCTTGACTTTCAGCGAACAGTGTGTTCACTGAGAAATAAAAAGTTATACAACTGGCCCAATCCCCTGTTAGAGTAATGAGAAAATCATGTTATGTGTCGTTGGTGGTTTTTTTGTTAAATCATGGCTCTTGCTATTCATTAACATTCAAGTGCTGAAAAGCCAATAAATTATTACCAAAAGGAAATGTAAACAACTTTCTCTGAGGAAGGACTGCATACAGTAGTCTGGAACCTCCTTCAAGTTAATTGCAACACAGTTCACTAATGAAACTTTCCATCTATTAAATCTTAACAGGCATAACTATAAAAATGGCGCCAAGTTCTCTCTCCTGCCTAGCAATGTCCCAGACAGCATCTGCAGAGCCTTTCACAATTATTGTCTTGCAGGGATTAGCAATTATCCCTAAGTAGCAATGGCAACATATGACTAATTTCACACTGGTTATGAAGGTTTTCAATCAATTTGCATACTGGAGCTGGTTGTAGGCAAGATTGCAGCAATGGGTCTGACCCAAAGTGCTCTGAAGTCAATAGGAATCATCTTCCTTTGCTTTCACTAAGCTCAGGATTGAGGTCAAGCACTTCAGCCAAGATCTGTGTTTGCTTTTGAGGCAAAAATTTTAATTCCACTCCCTCACACCCATTCAAAAGAGACCAGGCACTACTGCTGAAGGGTAGCATCTCTCCTGGCATGTGCAAGGACTACCTTTGCCTGCCTGTGGCTCTGTAGACCATCTTGATCCACCACAACTCTTAATCTTGCCCTTTCCTCCTCTCACTGATGTGATCAGCTGTTCAGACTCTTAACCAACATCTGTGTTTCTCATCTGCAAGATTTATCCAAGATCTTCTGCCAGCTCACATCAAGATGTTTTCAAGCCTTGCTTTTCTGCCATTTCCTCCATGTTTTTAACTGTGTTTTGCTCCATATCTTTATCTCCAAAATAGCCTTAAGGGTGATCCAGAACATTTGAATTAATTAATTCCTGAATACATTAGTGGCAGTACAATGGTACTTTCAAAAAAAAAAAAAAAGTTAAAGACTGAAAAAATTCTGCATGTCTTGCTTTAATTAAAACTTGCTGTCCAAAGAGGAAAAACATCTTTTCATTCTTTTCCTCTCTTCAGTGGGACTATTGAAATATAAGCAATAATTATAAGTCAGACAGGATGCTCTTTCAGGGAGAAAGTAGCAGCATTTTTGAAGGCCTGGGACTGGACATAAATACCTGAAATAACCATAGCTCTGTGTACCAATCAGTCATTTTCACACATCATATTTTAAGTAAACTAGAATGCCCACATTGATATAGCAAGCGCGTGATCTCATTTATGATCTGATTTCAGCACGCTGAAACCAGGAAGAAAATTTTGCTCCAGTATATGCAAGTCTGACTCCCTGAAACAGGTGTTAATTAATAAAAAGAAAGTTTAATTTTTGACCCCCCCCCTTTTTTTTTTTTGCTCACTATCTTCCCTGTTTCTCCTTTGACTCCTTGTACTAGAGAAATCACAGTATATGATTTCTGGATGACCTGGATCAACTCAGTCTTTGAACATTAATAATCAGGGATAAACATATCCCATTTACCAGTTTATCTTAATAATTGCCTGGAAACATTATTTACTCTGCTATGGCTTAAAAAAATGCACAGTGAAAAATCAAAGCACTGCTGTGTCCCCTTAATTTGCCTTCCTTACTCAAGTTACAAAGTTCTACTGTATTATGCTGAGGAAGGAAATATTATCTGATATTGTATGGGTTGCAGTAATACCAAGTTAATTGCATGTGATACATAAACTGTAAACAGAACTTCTAAAAAAAACCTACAAATATGTTTTTATTACCCATGTGTTATAATTGGCAAGTGCCAACAAAGTGTGTGGTGCTATGTAGTATATTAATGAATGGCTGAAAGAGTATAGCCTGATACACAGAAAATAAAAAGGTTTAGAAGTTTAAGGCATAAATGGTTAATACTTCTCCAAACAGTATAGGTTGTCTTAACTGGCAATATATATGATCTTGATTTATTTTCACAGGCTCAGAACTTAGCCAGAGTGATGGCATAGTACCTAAAATGAAGAATTCCTGTCTCCTCACAAAAAAAAAAAAAATTAAAAAAAAATTATGTTTTTCAAGTTTATGTAAAAGGCTTTTGTAAAACAGTTGTCAAACATTTAGTTTCCTAATTAAATTAGAAGCTGTAACTCCAGTTTTTCATTTGGAAGGAATGACAAATAACTTGGGTTTACAGCAACTACTTCTTTATATTAATAAAAATACTAATGGCAAACTAAATTTTTCCTTTGTATGAAATAATCCTGGAGTAATTTCACAGCTGCTAGGTGCCATAGCTATAAAGCTGAACTGTTCTGGGAAAGGAAGTGATTGCAGAAAGGAGGGTTTGATCTGCAGAGTGGAAAAAAAATCCTGTACTGCTTTATTTTATTTTAGTAACAGATGCTAATATTAGATGCCTTGAAATAGCTTCTATATTTTTACTAAGACAAGGAGAGGGAGTCAGTGTGCAGATCTCATACTCTTGAGAATTTCCCTGGGAGCACTTCACTAAACAAGCCTTGGCAACCCATCAGCATCTCAGTTCAGGGGCAAATGCAGAGATAAACTATTAAGAGTTCACTAATGAGTTCCGGATCTAGCAAACAATTTCTATGAAGAGTTACAGTGCTATCTCTACACAAGAGATAAAACATGTCTTGAACTCCAAGAGCTGTTAACTGACTTGCATAAGGAAGTAAAAGTCCTGAAGTAATTTTCAAGATGTCCCATCTCTATGATTACTCCAGGCAGGCAGTGCTTAAACATTATGTACTAACATGACACTGAACTACCTGTAACATTAAAGCATCCCCTTGGTAGGGCAGCATTAAGTTACCAGTTAGGAGTTGCAGTGATCTACACAAGTTCAAAGTGAATCATACTCTTCCAAGGCTCACACTAAAATGCCAAATCACCTTGTTGAAGGGGTGTGCAGTCAGGTAACTGTAGGGTGGAGCTTTTCCCCTTTTGAAAGTCAGCATCATCTTTTTGTCTCTCCGCCTGAAATTAACTGTTGCTGCTGAGTATCACAGATCAAGACAACTTCGCAGACATCTGCTCCCACAAGGAGCCAAGTCACCCTGAAAAACACAGCAGTTCCCAAGGCATAGCAAAGCTTGGATCCTGCTGCGAGTCTTTCACGGGAGAAACTGGAAATGTAAAATTACCATTTTTAAAAAATTAAATAGGGTACCAGTTGAAAACTAGCCTATCTTCCCCATTTCTCTTTTTCGGACTAAGCTTTTCCATGTTGGAGCTGCCTTCATTCTCTGTATTTATTATATAGCATGCAGTATGTTTTTGTCAGTAAGAAATAAATATTTCATCTGAATTATTTTTTCATTCCTTGTCTATCCACTATGAAGGTATTTCAGGTCATATTTGGAATAGAGATACTAGGAAATGAGATGAGAATTATCCAGCATAGATCTATTCCCATCATCCCGTTAACCAATTTTGAAGTATGAGCTTATAGTAATGGTTATAAAGCTAATTCAGATGTGAGATTAAGTTCATCCAAATTTCTACAGCCATGAATGTCTTCCCACTACACAAATGCAAACACACCACTACAACCTCACCAGCAACCTATGAGTACCCTACTTGCATTCAACTTTAACTGTCTTTAGCATTTTTCTCTGTTTAGCACCTTTTCTTTGCACTTTTGTAGTTTCATTTTTCTGTTCCTTTGAAATCACAGTTGTAATTTCACTAATTAGATGAAAAGTTACATTAAATCAAAGATAATCTATGCCATCAGTGAGGCTCCTGCAGCACCCAGTTCATAGGGAAGATTGTGGAGCAGCAGCAGGTGCAGGAGGTGGGGATGAAGGAGGAAGAGCAGAGCCTGTTTTGGCTGTGGCAATTCTAGAGAGGAGTAACACCCAACCTTCCACTCCTCTGTCCTCTCCCAAACCACCACTCTGCAATCCCACCTCTGTCTTCCTCTTGGGTGGTGTCCTTTGACAGCACTGGTCCCAGAAGCTGGTCCCTGTACATGGATGATGGGCCTTCAGCTGTAAGGGTTATTCAGTAAACTGGGAGCTGACTAGTGGCCAGGACCTGCATAACCTACGTGCCATAATATCAGCTTGTATGCCCCGCAAGCAAGGCCCACCTCCTCCCAGGATGCTTTCGTGTTTTCTCAAGAGTAGGACAATTCTCTGACCAAGGGAGTAGGGGTAATATATACAAGAAGGGAAACAGGCGACTGACCTGTTTAAGACGTTCAAGCAAAAAATCAATGAAAAGTAAAACAACGGAGAACAGCAAACAGAAATAATTTCTGACAATCCAATAAAGCAGCAAAACAAGCAGAGTTAAGAAAAACACTGAAGGAGTATGGAACTATACTTTTATGAAGAATTACTGTATTTTAAAAAATAAAACTTCCATACAGAATAAGCAAATAATTCTGAACCATCACAACTACATACTTTTTCTCAACTTTTGCACAAACTTTTCATCACAGGCCTGTTTGAAGTTCGTTATATTCTCTGTTAAGACTCAGAATACCTAAATATCTACTATCTAAATAACTACAGGAAATCCTATCACAATGAGAACAAATGTAATATGAACAGACACTGTAAGAAAAACCAGTAACAAAAATCATCACTATGTCTATACAGACAGCCTACAACTGGGCATTTGTTACTTTGATGCTTGTGTGTCAGAGACCACAGTGAAAAGGCAATAATTTTCCTTATCCAAAACTTGTCTAAGTACTTGAAACTTCAACTTCTTATTATCTCTGTTAGAGCCCATACAATTATACGTACACTTTTTTTGTTGCATTTCATGACAGCCTCTCAGAATCTATGAATAACAGTGTGGTATGATTTGAAAAAGTATGTGCATATGTTTAAGGAAAATGAAAAATAGGGTAAGACTGTGGTGTTGAACCTTTACTACACTGCATGATGGATAATAGAGCAGCTCTGTAAGAATTTATGAATACTGCATACTGACCTGGTTATTGAAATGTTTGTTGTATGACTATATTGAGTAAAATCAACAGGACTATTGGGGAAATAAGGAGGAATCACTCAAAAGAAGCCACCCCAAGGTAACCTGTTAGAACTCGTTAAGAAAAAAGCCTGAACTATTTCCTGTGAAGATTCTGCCTCCCGAACACAGCAAGGGTGTAAGGCTTTCTTGTCATGTGAAGCCATGGCTGGGAGCTGAATAAGGGACACTCCTGTTCTGTAGGGGTAGGAAGTCAACTGGGAGTTGTTCACACAGTGGAAAACTGGCAAAGCATTTAAATTTGTCCTGTGTGCTTTGAACCAAGAGAATGATAAACTTACAAAGCAAGGTAGAGAGACAGTTACAGTTTCAACATTATAGATTATTTTCTTTGAATTTTTAATTTCTATAGTTAAAGAAGAATACTCAAGCCTTGCCAGTATTTTATTAGAAAATATCTCACATTAGAGAGGTGGGACAATGAACCCAGGTAGGTGCCTTGGCCTACTAGGCTTTCCTCACACAGGTCATTTTTCCTATGTTAAGTGAAAACAAAGCATCCATCAATTATCTGTATTCACCCAGAACTCAGAACTACAACAACATGGTTTAAAATAAAAATCAGTATTTGAAATTACTTTTCCTTGATTATTTTGCTTCATAAAAAGACCAGTTGTTTTAATTAAAAAAGAAAACATACTTAGCATCGATATTGCTGTTCTGTTAAAGGAAAGCTTTAATGGATATTTCTGTAATGCATGACACAGCAAATTAGACTTAAAATTTGCATTTGAAATAAATTACAACCCTTTGATATGAAAAATATGGTATACTGAGAGTATAGTGTTAAGAAAATTATGTTGGTGGTTTCTAGTAGTCAGAACTAATTCTTTTAAAGGTATATTGAGTTTTTTCATTTCAGGGGATTATAGTTTTAATCAGACCTTTGCTGTTTGTGTGCTCATTTCTAGAAATCCTTGCTTTTTGGTGTCATTAGAATAAAAAATACAGTTGTTATTAAGAATGACTTGTGCATATCCCTCTGTGTATATATAATACGCAAGTTCTAATTCAGAGGAAAACTTCCAAGTGCACTTACCACAGATTCTTTTGAGAAAAATACAGACAAGCAGTCCATATGAGAACTAAAACTGCTCTCAGTACAGTTTGTCAAAACTTCTTATGCAGTCACCCAGAGATCTACAGACAAGATCAAGAATCCCACCAAAAAGGCAAAACCAACAGTGCCCAGATGTGCTCCAGGTGCCAATGGGCAGAACGAGCTGACAGGCACCTGTTGGAAAGTTGCAGGTTCCAATGCCTGGCTCACCTGTCCCAGCCCCAGCTGCTGGGGGCAGCAGGGACAGGTAGGTGGCAAGGTGTAGCCGCACACTTGCAAAAGACATTTCTAGCACAACAGGTTGCGCAGATTGGTAGCTTTATAGGTAACAAATATTCACGCAAGTCATATCAGACCTGGCCAGTCTCACCATCACCCTGACCACTGAGCACTTGCTCCTTGCTTCGCCTCCTGGCAAGGGCTGAATGGGCATCATGACAGGCAATAACAACTGATCATTTCTTCTTTAACAATTTCCAGGGGAAGGTACCAAAAGCTCCTCCGCTATTCATTGGCCTGCAAGGAACTGCATGAGGTGGAATTGCCTTTTTTTATAACCTCATGGCACATCTCTGACCATCTTCTGTCCTGATCAAGATACAAAATTAAATTACTTTACATCAGGTGCAGGGTTGAAAGAATGTGTTTGTTATTCAAGTTTGCCTTTTTACTGCTTAAATTGAACTAGGCAGCCTTTTCAATGACAATTTGGTCTGTTATCCACAAGAAACCACCTTTGCTATCTCTTTTTCCTCTGGACAGTTGTATTGCCCTCTGCACAGGCCTCCACCTTGAAGTCAGTCTGGGCACAAAGCTGCACCAGAGGCTCAGCAGTTCATGCACCAAGTAAGGCATTTTGTCAAGAGCATATGACAGGAAGGCTCTGAAATCCGCATGGGCAACACTGAGATAGAGTTTGGAGGACACACGTATGAGTCACAAGCACCACAGAAGGTCTGCACCTGTCTGAGCCCAGGGGCTCTCCACCCTCCTGTGTGACACTGCCACTGCCAAGAGAGGCACTCGAGATGGAAAGCTTCAGATGGCCTTTTGCAAGGTGTTGTTTGTGGGGCCTAGGAGAGTCTGGTACTTGTTCCCTCACACTCAGCTCTGAGCAGCCACACCTCATGCCTTCCCAGACATTCTGCAAAAGCTGTACGTTTAATAGGGCTTGAAAAAAGACTAAGGGCTTGCTTCTCAAATAAAGAAGGGATGAAAGGAACTTTCCTGGGGTTGTGCTGGCTCGATTCCTGTTTGATTGACTGCTCATGCTGTTGCATTGGTGGTTATTAGAGCTGGTAAAAACACAATTTCTGTCCCACAGGAATTTCCTATACTTCAATGTTTGTTTTCATTCTGAAACAGCATTAAAAATTTCAAAATGAACACTTTCATTGAACGAATTGTCCTAAAAGTAGAGACATGTCATTGTGTATACGTGCGTGCATGAGCACATTTTCACTTCTCCCTTAGACAGTCACAAGGGTTTACAAGAGTTTTATTTCCATATTCTTCATATCAGTATTCTAGCTGATTGACTCAATTCATTGGGAAGACCAGGTTGCAATGCTGAGCTGCCACCATGATGTTTTCTCCCTCCACCTCCTTAGGTTCCCTGACCTGCTCAAGTCCTAGATACATGGGGAATGTAAACTAACCATTTAAAGATTTCTCTACAAAATTCAGTAAGCACCAAGCTAGCAATATGTAGCTCCAACATCCTTTTTTGCTTATGCTCCTTTTGTTGGATGCTTTGAAATTAGGAGAGTAGATGACCAAAAACTGTGAACCTCAGTGTCCCTCAGTTTTCACATGTTCTTTGAGGGCTACAGACATCGCAGCAGTTCAGGGCAGTCTTTACACCAACTAACCCAATCCCACTTTTCACTTAGCCCCACTGCACAGCTAGTGACAAAATCCACCTCCTTTTACCTAACATGGCTGTAGTTTGAGCGAAGAGGAAGCAAGAACCAGCAGTCGGCAGAAGCAGGCGTGTGAAGATCTGCAGTGGTTGTCTAGCACCGTAATTGCTGCCCTGTTCTTTTCTTCTCCTTTTAAAATAATAATGTATAGTCTAAAAATGGACAAGTGACATTCTGCTTATCTCCAAAGCCACTAAATGAAAAAACTGACTGTCCAGTCTTCACACGTTTCAAGGTTGCAATGAGAACCTTGTTACCATTTCGCACTGTCCATCCCTCACTGACAGATCTTCCCATCCCTGGCTGAACCATATAGCGCTGAGGTTAATATTACTGCATCACAGCCTACTAGGAGCAATATAGCTGCATGAGTATCTCTTGGCTTAAAATATTCTTTATGAAGCACTTTGCTTTAGGGAAATAATATTAGCAAAGAAATGTCAGATTTTGCTCTCGTCATTGGAGAACAAAATCTAACAAGGGTGGTTGCCAGCTACTATGCTTTTGTGCTGAAAAATTGTACAATCCTTTTAAGTTACATATAGCAATTTTATAGCCTTTTAACAAGAGAAGCACCACTAGGTGGGATTTTAACAGGGGAAACAGGATTGGTGATTTATTTATTTATTTTAAACCAGCTGAATTCCCCAAGTTCTTCCTTGATGTAAGCCATAGTCTGCATTAAAAACAGGAGAGATTATAAGCATCTAAAGCAGACATTGTTTTGATAAAACTCTCTTAAGTAATGATGATCCTACAGCATTCAGACAAGTCAGGGGTCAATATGACCTTATTTGCCTGTGCCTTTCATTAGGAGCACTCTTTCTGCAGTACCACACTTCTGGTACCTCCGAATACACAGAGGATTCATGCTTCATTTCTGCATGTATTAAGAATGCAGCCATAGCAACTACTAGCATTAATGAACTATTTGCTTATGCAGTAATAATTAACTTCCATTACATTACTTTGTGTGATTACTTTCTTAATTGCCTGAATTATGCATCCATTTAATATTTAATAACCATTCTCAGAAATCAGACACTGGTAAAAAAACAAATTGCTCAGTTTCCTTGCAATAATTAAGCTCACAAGAATAAATGAAACCTTTTAAAAATGAATGCCTTGTGATTATATCCTTGCATATAGAACAAGATCCTAAATTAGCTATTTATTAAGTCTAAATTTAAGACCAAATAGTACATTTTTCACTTACGCCTTGGGAAATCAACCTATACAGTACCTGACATCACCAGCATAATTAAGTGCCATCTAGTTACTTTGAGAGTCTCAAATTCTGCATTAGTATTTAGAACATTCATAAGTGTGTGTGGGGAAATCTTTTAAAATGCCTCCTTGGAAAAATAGCATCTTCTTTACCTGAGGTAGCTGCTTAGTTGTGCTTAAAGTACTGGAAAGATCCGTGAAGCGTAAATAGCCTTCTGATGGGGAGGGTTAGCAAGGATTTTTTTTTTTGGTCATGTTTTAATTTACATAAAAACAATGGAAATACAGTTATAGAGGCTGAGGTCAGGCTTACCAAACAGGATGAAATTCATCGTTTTATATTAAAATAATGCTTACAACCAAAAACAAGCCGTCTGACCTGCTTGTTTTTTCATGTTGTCATCTGTCTCTCTCTGAGCCCTCGTGCCCTGCTAGCACCCAAGCAAAGCCACATGCTGATTTGCAAAGTGATAATGCCATTATGTTATTGCACATCAGCTTTGTTTCCCAGCGGTTTGCAATGAAGTCACCGGCTTAAATAAAATGTGCAACTGCTTCGTTGTAGGTTATTTTGATTCACAGAGTCTACTGAGCTGGACAAGACAGGTAACATTTGTGAGGTTTTTTGTTTTGCTTTTTTTCATGAGTTGCATCTGCAAAATTGCTCTGCCATTCCACATTGATTATGGCAGCCATGTACAGATGTGTTTCTCTGAACCATAGCACTGCTTGGCTGAAGCTACAGGGACACTAGCACGTTACGCCCTCTCTTTTCCTATGCACATGCACTACAAAAAAAATGTGTACAAAAAAGCCTATTCCAGGGATCCTGCACCCAAATAAGCCAATCCAATAAAGGAAATAATTGAAGGGCTTATCTGTCCAGAGGCAGGTGAAGGAGCAGTGGCTGCTCTCCCCCTAGCAGCTCCCGGTGCATCTCGCTGAAAATGATCCACCTGTATGGGATGGATCATTTTCATCAAGATGCACCGGGAGCTGCAGGGTGCCAGGGAGGGAGGGAGGGCGCCCGTTTGGGGTGTCAGGGAGCCACAATGGCTGCTAGCCTGAGTTACCAAACTGAGCTAAATTGATGCCAATCTCGCTGGCTGTTGTTACAATGGGCAGCATCATTAGGATTTGCTTTTTAAATGATCTCTCAGCCTGTAAGTCTGAGAGCTGCTAGCAAGGCAAGGTTAGAAAGAAAATGATGGCAGCATGTTGATGCTTCACAGACCTCATGATAGTTTCCGTCTGTCATTATTTACGTCTGACTAGATGCGTCATGTCAGCTACCTAGAAGGCACTTTAATATGAAGCTCTTGTTTTCCTCTGCTTTTCCACATCCAGAGTGGGTACTATTATTTTTTTTGCATCACTACACTTAGGTGAAGCTTGCTTCAATCTCTCCATAATGACACACAAAGAAATAAAAATTGTTTAGCTCATGTTATTATACATGCTTCTATTCCAACAGACCCCTTCAACATTGTTCACAAAATGGTGAATTTAAATCAATAAACAGACGTCTATCAAAAGGTCAACTTAATTTTATTCTTTCAGCTTCTTTACCAATATTTTAAGCAAAACCATTTCTTCCTTCCACTTTCAGTAAATATTGTATTAGTGGACTGCAGCAGCAACCGATAGTTGTAATGGTTGCTGGCATTTAGTAGTTCCATTAACATGTTATTAATACGGTTCTATATAATGTGATGAGTTCTGTCGGAGTATATGTAAATAAGGTTACAGCTATCAAGTAGATGTCAGTTTTGCCACTATACTACCTCCTGGCAATCCAAATTCAAAGGATTCATTGGCACTGGTTTGGGATGAAACGTGTAATTCACTCCTGAGTAGCACAGCCAGCCCTGCGTCTGAGCCGATAACTTTTCACAACAGTGGTGGCTCACACAATGGAAAACAACGTGATTCTTCAAGCCTTCCTGCAGACTCTAAGCAGGCATTGCCCTCCTGAATCAGTTTGGTAGGCCACCAAATGCCCTTTAGAAACCGTTCTTCTGCCATGTCCCAGGGAGGGACTTGGCCACAACTTTTTTTTTTTTTAATTATTTGTGTCTAAAAAGAGCAGTTCAGTCACTCTGTGGACTGACTTTGCTGCATGATCATATGAATGTGTATTAATACAACCTTTTCTAATCCTTTAGCTTGCCAAGTACACTGTTTTGTCTTCTCATTTTGTCATATATGAAATTAAGTGACAATCACTTTGCATGCTTTCATTTGCCTGTGCTGTGAGTATAACCCAGCTTTGGGTACAGTAAAACAATCAACAGCTCAATACTGCCAAAAATTATTCAATAATATCTGATCAGCTAGATTTTGTTCACTTTTGTTTTAATTTTGTAAGTTAGAAAATACCTTTAACCAGTTAACGGTATATTTGCATTGTGTACACTGTCAAGCTTTCTTAGAGTTGCATATTGTTTCCTTAAAAGTACAGCTAGAAGGGTAAAATATTTTTGTTTCATAGGTGTCTCACACCATCATCTCTGAAATTTAGTAGGGCAGCTAAGCTTCTGTAAGCATTATTTATACAAATGAAATTTTAAAGGACACCAAGTTTTCTTACTCACCTATCAGAGGAGGAAAGCTGTATTTTTTTTTTCCAACAGGAGAATTTATGTTACTAGATCAAAACATATTTCCTCCTAATCTCTAAAATAACATTTACCTTCAGATTGGCTCCAGACAAACAGATGATAATGCTTTCCCAAAGTTACAGGTGCAGCTAGCTGAGTTACTCATTGAGCTAAATTCAACAGATAAATTATTTACATTTTTTGGTTCCTGAAAAGCCTGCACATGGATCATAACTATTAGAAAGGTGCTGGATCTTTTACATCCTCTGTGAGAAATCTGTTTAAAGGAGTTTTAGGCTCAGAATAATGTGTAAGTGGCTCATTCCACACAGCTGTTTGTTACTCATTATTTGCATAAATTGATTGGTCACCTAAATCATGGGAATTATTTTTCTGTTTCTCAATTGGGTGATATCAGCCCTGCAAAGATGCTAGTGGTTTGTTGCTGTGGATGGGGCCCTAATGGTTAATTCTTTGGGAAGCATTAAATAGGCTTTTCTTTTTTCCTAGAATAGCCTATAGGGCTCTGATGGAACATTTTGAGCAGCAGCTTAACATCCCTTTGCTTTCCCCCAGCACTGTAAACATAGGGAGTGTGAACTCTGGGGTTTTTCCAGTCAGAGTGAAAGGCTTTCATAGGAATTAAATCCATCTCCCAACACTGGCACTTAGTGTGAAAAGGGATGTTGCAAATGAAACCCTGAAGGTAACAAACTGTGCTTCCTATCAGCAACACTATTACACAAAAAGCTCCCTATATGTAGTTTATGGTGACCATGTTTACATTTCTTGTGAATAATCTGTATTTTACCTCTTATTCTGATCTCATTAGTAAAGACTAATGCAGCGATACAGTTTGGCCCCTCACGTTTGTCATTTATATCATGCAATGTGCATGCTCCCAGTGTTTTTTTGGGCAGTATCTGTTGTGATTACTGTAGAGCACAAGACAACAGGGCACCAACTGACAGAAACAGCTCTGTACAGTCCCTAAAGTAATGGCATATGGCTGTAGATTATAGCTGTTAAAAAGGGGACGGGAGGGTGGTTTTTTTTCAGAATTGTTGCCATGAAAAGGGTCTGAACTGTGCTGTCCGATTCTTGGGAATTCAAGACTCGGATGGTGAGCAGTGCCAGGTCCCCACAAGGGCTGCTGCTAGAGCAGGCAGTTCTGTGAGATGCAGGATGGGGCCTTTTGTGAAACAAAAAACAGAGGGTGTTTGGTAGACAGCTCCTGCATTTCTCCCTTAACTTGGAATTAATGCTTGGCTTAAATGTTAACTGACAGCTCCTGCTAGAAAACTACTAGATGCTTAAAAATGATTAAAACCTATATTTGCCGTTTAAAGTCAAAGAACCTTCTAAATCAAGTGTTTTCCTTTAACTTCATGGGGTTTGAAATGCAAATGTGGAGCTTCTCCAACTTTTTACCAGCACTGTATGCTAAACACTCCTCTCAAGCTTTTCAGCATCTCTTACTCTGGGAATTTATAGATTGTAAGCCACTAGCAACATTTAACATTTGTAAATCCAGCTGCAGCCACACCATCGA
>NW_010116744.1:0-216 GCF_000699245.1 Pterocles gutturalis
CTCCCTGAAGGCGTCCCAGGTTTTTAACTAACAGGGGAAGAGCCCCGAGCGTTGCAGGGAAGAGTTTGGCGGGGTCGTACACAGCCAGAATCCAAGACCTAAGGAGAGGGAATGTTGCTGAGGGGATGGCAGGCAGGTAGGAGGCTGAGCTGTGGGGTAAATCACCGCAAGAGCTTAGTTTGCGTGGGGTGTGATGGCTGGTGCAGCTGCTGGGCA
>NW_010116745.1:0-4732 GCF_000699245.1 Pterocles gutturalis
AATAGCTTCGTGCCCCGACCACCTCGTTCCGATCCCGCTCCCACCGGGGACACGCCGCCGGGCCGGTCCCGAGCCACCCCCCCATCCCCTCCCCAGGGCTGGGGACCGCGATCGCTGCTCTGAAGGTGCAGAGGGAGAGGGGCGGCGGCGGGAGCCCCCCGACAGCGGGCACCGAGCGGAGGGACCAGCTGCACTTTTCCCCTTCTCCGGTGAGGGCAGCCGGTTCTGCTCCAAAACCGGATTTTCCCGCAGCAGCCGCCGGTGATGCTCAAACCGGGGCCGTTCCCCCCGGGCTGCGGTGGTTAAACTCCGGAGTTCCCTTGGTGTCGTGTCCCGGCAGCGATGGAAGCCGGACAGAAAATTTTGGACTATCATAGAAAATTTGAGTCTTGCAACATTCAACATCTTTTTTTTTTCCCCCCTTATGAAACTCTAAAAGTCAAATTGGAAATTATATTAGGAAAGCAAAGAAAAAATATAGGGTTTGTGTCATAACTCAAAAGCAGCTTCACTTTTTCAAATCCAGAACTTGTGCTTTCTTTCTTTTTCTCTGGATCCTGTAAATTTGATAGGAAGTGGCAGACTCTTTGCTTAGAAGTGGAATTGGGGTGAGATTTCCGCACCTAGCTGCCCCCCAGAAGGAGCTGGTGTGGGCAGACGTAGGCAGGACAAACCTCCTTGGGCTGGAGGCAGCGGTGCTGCTGGGAGGGACAGGATGCAGCCCTGCATCTTCCCCATCCCTCCAAACTGTCTCTGCTTTTCTTAGAAAAGTGTGCTAGTAATCACATTTTCAGGTGATGCATGGATGTGAATCAGAAGAATATGTAGTTATTTGGCATTTAAGGTATGCTAAGGCACCACTGCAGGGGGTGGGTTGATCCTACTTATTTTCATGATGTATTTACATTCCTTAAATTGAAATATGTGTAAACCACCCATCAGCGCCGTAAATCCCAGGACTATGAATATAACACTGGGGTAATCCTGCAAAGAGCGGCTCCTCTCCTGTAGTGTATGTGTTGCAGGTAGATTATATGCAGTCATTAAGATTATGCTGATTTATGTGGGAGTTTTGCCTCTGGGATGGGAGCATTCGGCTGAGCGCTGTCTGTCCCGTAGAGCTGAGCTGGTGTTTTCTCCCCTTGGGTCCAGCGGTTTTGCTCAGCCCCAGCTTTAGGGCTCGAGTTCTTTGTCAGCATAACTGTTGGAGAGCATCCTGGCCACGGGAATTCTGAGCAGTTATAAATTGTGGGATGTTTTCACAGGTCCCAGTCTGGATTGCTGCTAGCTGGCCAGGTGAAACTAAAACTTGAGCAAGTTTGGAGAAAAGGCAGTGTTAAATGTCAGCATTCTGGACAACTTCTGTTCTCTCAGGGCTTCCTTGCAGGAGGGTTACCTTCACAGCAAGCCAGCTGGCAGGGATGTAAAGAGATCTGCGTCCACCCCACGAAATCTTTTAGCAGAGGTAACCACCCTATTGACAGGGATGCTTTTACTCTTGGAATCAGTGGTAATTTCACCTCATGGTGAATTACATTGCAAAGTTTCTGCAGCAATCCCTGAATTTACCAGGGTGTCCTCTGCTGGCAGGAGGTGACAGTGAGGGGTGGCAGTTTACCGGGTGAGCGCTGGCACTCAGCCAGTCCCACTTGCTGGTGCACACCCCGCAGTGGCACTCTCACAGTGTCAGCCCTCTGACACATCTCCTCTTCGTGCTTCCAGCTGCAGCCTGGGATCTCTTCCCCCTCTGGGAGAGCCCTGGGACCAGGCATTTTGGAGAGAGCTCCCGAAGGGGATGGCCAGCGGGTCCCAACCCTCCTGCTGTGCAGTGCCACCTGAAAACCAAGGACACAAAGATGGTTTAGAAGAAAGGTTTTGAGACAACTGCTGCTTCGACAAGTGCTTCTGGCAGCCGTGGGAGGGCACTGAGGAATGCACAGCTCCACCAGCTGTCACTGAGGTCCTCAGGGCAGCAAATACACAAAAACCTGAGACCCAGCAGTGATGGACGGGACACTTAGTCCTGGATCTTCCTCCAGCTAGCACTCGGTCCCCAAAACCCTTGTGTAAGTGTGACAGACCTCCTACTTTGCAGCAGCTAAACCAGGATCCTCTTCTTTCTCTCCCAGTTCTCCCACGTATCTTCTAAACAAGGCATCACGTATCCAAAGGGAGACCACTGCACTGCCAGGTGCCTGCTCTGGGTCACCCTCCTGCCTCAGCTCTGCCCAGCCCCATCCTCCAACTGGCATGTGTCCACACATGCTAGCTATTGCAGACTTAAAACATAATCCTTTCACATCAAGATTTCAAGGGGTGAATGCTCTATTTTTTCTCTGGTAGAATGTATGATGTGTTTTAATTAATCAAGAAATTAATTTAGTTTATATATTTGCTTGCAGCATAAAACTGAGGAAAGTATTTCATCTGCTAATGCCAGTAAAAATCTGAGCAAAGCATTTTTGGTTTGTTTTTACCAGTAAAAGCCTTAGCCAAGCATTTTTCTCAGTACAAACTTACTGAAAACTACTGTGTTACAAAAATAAGGCAGCTCTGGGCAGGAACCAAGACTTCACGACACTTAACCCCCAGCACACCTGACACACATGCCAGAAAGTGGTCCACGCTAGTGGTTACATTTATATTAATTTTTTTTTTATAACATGCCTTAATTAAGCTCGACATATCGCTGCCAAAGTCGTTGTGTCACCATCCTGGAGTTGGACGTATCCCTGATGCACGAAGGAAATCACAGCAGCCAGACCCAGGTGCCAGGGCATCCTCTTACCTGTTACAGTGCGGCCAGGGGACATGCAGAAAACGGGGAACTGCTCTCCCTGGAACACCTTCAGAGCTGAGAGGCATCCAGCTCACCTTCAGAGCCCCAGCTGCAGCTCTCAACATAAAAAATTTGTTTCAGAACCGGGAGTTCTGAAGAGGAGGATGGTGATGGAGCCTTGCAGGCTGGGAAAGGCTGGCACCAGGTCTCAATCCCAGTCATCTAGGCTGCTGGAGAAACAGATTTAACAAACAGAAGTTCTCAGCACTGCTGGAATGCACAATACTTGTTTTTAAAAGCTTGCTATTTACATGACAACTGATGCCAGGCTCTCTCTATTGGTCTGAAAGCCAGACCGTTTAAGGTTCCTTTTCCTAAGTTTTTCTCTCCAGCCCTGAGGGCTGGAATTTTTTTCTTTTTTTCCAAATAAGGTTGAACAAAATCTACACGACTCAGGCAATAAAATTTCAGCAGCTGCAGTCTCCAGAGGAAGAGTATACGATCAAAAACCTCACGAAAATCACATGAATCGGCACCACTGATAGCCTTGGTTTTGGCAATCCCGGCAGAGGAAGGATTAACTAGGCCAGAGAGGCTGAACTGCCCTTTTCGTGGAGGAAGGGGACACGTGGGAGAGCTTGTCCCAGCTCACCCGGGAGCCTGCTCCCTGCCCAGGGAGAGGAGCTGGCTGTGGGGGCTGTGAGACTCCACTTCACTACGTGGGTACCAAGCAAAGGCACAAATCACTCACCGCATTTTTCTTTTTCCTTTCATGCCTATTGAACCTTATCATGAAGTATTTCTGAGCTGTCTGACTTGTCACAGAGCAAGGCACTGCTGAGAGTTGTTGCAAATTCATTTTGGTTTCTGGAGCGATCCGTAGGAAGGACAGCTAAGAAAAGGAAGTAGCGGCATTTTATCAAACTAAAATTGTGTCAGCTTGGGAAAAAAAAGCTCTAATTATGCAAAAGACAAACGTGGACAATTGCATGGTGTGGAAAAAGGATATGTGAGCTGTAACCTGCACGTATCACAAAAAACTCTTGCAACAGTAATTATCCAGAGGGCAGGTTTTCCATCATTCTGCAGTTGAAGCTTTTATTAATGGACCTGCATTGTGGCTGTAACAGGGCTTTTACACACCTGAAGGTTGTGCTCAATCTTTGAGCCTTTAACCCTCACCTTCCTTTTTTTTTTTAAACCTTCTGACCAAATCCACTCATCTTCTTCAGCTCTCCCAGCACTGGCATAGCAAGGAGCCCAGGTGAACCTGCAACAACGCTCCCATTCTCTCCCAGCCGTTCTTCAGGGCTGAGCCAGGAGGCACCGCTCACCTTTGTAATCCTCACCCGTCTCTGTGCAAGGATTACTAACCTGGGAAGTGATAAAATAAAGGCTTCCTTAAAAATATACCCATGGCTGGATGCTCAGAGAGCAGCTGCCTATTAGAAACTGTGCAGGTGTAGTGTCTGCGTGACGGCGGGGGCCGACAGTGAAATCACTGCCTCTCCGCAGAGCTCCTACGCTCCAGGCGTGCCGAGACAGCCCCGGTCCCTCTGGTCTCTGCCATCTCTGCAGCACACCTCTGCTCTCCTTGAGTGATCTGGGGGTTCAGCCGCAGCCAGGATCTCACAGCTGCTTCTGTGTTGACCGAGAGCCCCCAGCGTGGTGTGGTATATTCGATTATGATTCGTGTCAAAAGAAATGGAGAAGAGCTGCTCTCATGCTGCTGTGCTGGAGAAAACTACAGCAGCTATGGCCCAGAAATCTCCCTTCTCAAGGACCCTTCTTGCAGTTTAGGAATGAAAGAAATGGGACAGTGATGGGATTGTGTGAAAGAATTCATCCTCAAGACAGAAAGGGTATTTGACTTGGTTGTAAAGAAACCAGAGACCAAAGATAAGGGTATTTGAGTTGAGTATTCTCTTTTTGTTTGTTTGTTTTTTTAAAAAA
>NW_010116746.1:0-2791 GCF_000699245.1 Pterocles gutturalis
AAATAAATATATAAATATAAAGGAGGTGTTTTTTTTTTTTCTTTAAACACATGCACAGGTTTGGAAAGTCCTGTGGTTCCAGGTGATGCCTCTTCCCTGGCCGTTGCTGAAACGGGAATCACGGTGGGTGATTTCACGGGAAACGTGCCCAGTTTGATACTCAGGGGTAAATTTAATTCAGTCTCTTACCCGCCCCTGCCCAGCCCGGCTGCCTCTGCAGGGTCCCATCCAAACCCCGGTACCATGTCCCCTCCCAACCCTCTGGTTTATTTTTTTGCTGGTTTGAATTTTACAAAATTCTGCGTGTCTTACCTCAAACACACGCCGGAGGCGGGGGGAGAGAAGGAAGGATAAAGGACCAAACGCAATGTGTGGCAGAACTGTATGTCTGTATATATGGAGAGATATATATACTGGGTTAAACCTACCAACACAAATTGTTCTTTTTTGTTGTTTTCTGGATTTTTTTTTGTTTTGTTTTGTTTTATTTCCTGTTCCTTTGCCTCCTGGGCAGTTCTGCAAGGGGAAGGTCTGGGCACCTCTCTGTAAGTAACGGCATTTTTCTGGTATCTCTCACTGAAGGAATTACTTGTTTTTCCATAGCTTTTTTTTCTCAATGATTTTTTTTCCCCCTATGAATAGCTAGAATAGTTGGGGGGGGAGTCAGAAACCAGTGCTCAAAGGGAGGGGGTGCTGGTGGCACTGGTGGATGCTGGGGAGGCCAGCGAAGGGAAAGCAGCAGCTGAACCTGCGTTAAACCAAAGGGTTTCTTTGCTTTGTTTACACGCCTGGCCAGCCTCACTGTCCGAGACCATCTCCCTGGATCAAGGTTTATGTCCTGGAAGTGTTGGGGAAGGTGAGGACGGGCCAGAGCCGGGGGACTTGGGGACCCTCCGCTCTGCGGAGCTGCCCACGATGGCCCCGAGGGTGAGCGGGAGGTGCCTGGGCTTGAGCATCCCCATCCCTCAGGTTGGGGAGCACCAGCCTTGCCAAAACTTTTTTTTCCTTTTTTCACCTTTTTTTTTTTTTTCCCCATCCTCTTTGGCCTGGGTGGGAAGGTGATGCTGGGGAGGTGGGCTGAGGTCCAAGGGGGCCGGAGGGTGGAGGGGAGGGAGGATGTGTACAAAGTGACCCTTTCTCTCCCGCCGCCGCCGCCGCGTCCCTCGTGCTGTATAAAGGAAATAGCATTGCTGTGTATTTGTACTCTGAACTTCCGTGTGTCTGCTTTGGCAGACAGTAAACCCTTGTACAGTAGATCTAGCTGCATGTAATCTGTATGGACAATGGCATTATAAAATGCAATAAAATAAATTACCTATCATGCTGCTGTGCCGGCTGCTTTCTTATGATTGTTGATTAAAAAAAAAAAAATCTGCTTTTTTAATCCTCCTAGGCTCCAGGAGCGAGGGAGGGATGGTCAGCCCAGGCATCGGAGGGCAGAGAAATCACTTAGAATCCCAGAATGGTTTGGGGTGGAAAGGAGTTTAAAGATCAGGGCAGGGACCCCTCCCACTAGCCCAGGTTGCCCAAAGCCTCATCCAGCCTGGCCTTGAACCCCTCCAGGGATGGGGCATCCACAGCTTCTCTGGGCACCCTGGGCCACTGCCTCACCCCCCGCACAGGAAAACATTTCTTCCTAATATCTCATCTACATCTCCCCTCTTCCAGCTTAAAACCGTTACCCCTCGTTGTATCACTCCAGTTCCTGATAAAAAGTCCTTCCCCATCTCACCGCCTCATGCTGGTGGGCTCCTGCACTTGGGATGGGATGGGGATGGGGATGGGATGGGGATGGGATGGGGATGGGACGAGATGGGATGGGGATGGGGATGGGAGAGGATGGGAGAGGATGGGAGAGGATGGCAGTGGCCCCTGGAAAAGCACGATGGCAGCTCAGACAGGAGTGCCCCTCCTCTTCCTCACTGCTCCATCCTGCTGAGATGGGAAGGGTTTTCCCAAAAGCTGGGGTGAAGGTGAGTTGCTGGATGTTTGTGGGTGTTTCCTTACAGTGGAAGATCTGCTTATACAAAAGAAAAATAACAAGAAGTTAATAATTAGTAGGTAAGAGAGCTTTTGCTGCTGCTCTTAGGGAATTTTTATTCTGCCTCTATTTTTTTTTTTTTTTAATAATAAGACACACAGCACCCAGCAGCATCGAGCCCGCGGCTTGGCCCCAGTACATCCCAGTGTTCCCCAGCACGACGGCAAGCGAGGAGGCAGCTTCCCAGCACCCGCAGCCAGAGGCCAGAAGCGCTCGATGCTCATCAAGGCTCCGAAAGCAGAGCCAGGTTTGCAGCCTCAATACCTGCCATTTAAAAACAGAAAAAAAAGCAAGGTTTTGGTACTCCCCTCAGGGAATTGACCTCCCAGAACATCGGGGCTTGGTCATTAAGAACTTTTGGCCATTGCATTATTTTTTATCCTGAATATCCTCGCTCCACGTCCCAGTCAGAGCTGCAGCAGTGAAGGGAACAGGGACAGGGGCAGGGAGCAGATTTCGGCCGCCCCTGCAGCCCCCAGCCACCCCGCAGCCCCCCAGTTCACAGCCCAGCGAACTGGGCGGCTCCCAGCTGTGGCTAGACCCTGCCAATATTAATCGACTGTTAAAACCCTTTCCCTCCCCTGCTCCGTCTCGGCCAAACTCACTTAATCTTTTTTCCAGTGGCCCTTTTCCAGGGTTCTCTGAACCGTGGCCAGCTCGCCGGTGGCTTCCTGGGACACGCCGACGGTGGCTCCTCCAGCCCCTCGCTGCCGGCCCAGGGGTGCAGAGCCAGCACCCATGGGTGCCAGA
>NW_010116747.1:0-522 GCF_000699245.1 Pterocles gutturalis
AACCCCCCTGAACCCCCATTTTTGTCCCCTGAATCCTCATATTTTACCTCTGAACCCCCACTTTTGGCCCCTGAGGTTGGAGGTCCCCCAGAAAGGGGCCGTGTCCCCCCTGTCCCCCCAGAGGTGGTGCAGAAGCTGTGACAGGACCCAGAGGAGGATGCTGAGCCTCAGGGGGGATTTTGGGGGGGTGGACGCTGAACCTCGGGGGGGATTTTGGGGGGCTCAAACCCCCTGAACCGCAGTTTTTTGCCCTGAACCCCCATTTTTTGCCCCTGAACCCCTATTTTTTGTCCCCGAAGTCTGGGGGTCCCCCAAAAAGGGGCCGTGTCCCCCCTGTCCTCCCAGAGGTGGTGCAGAAGCTGGGACAGGACCCAGAGGAGGATGCTGAGCCTCAGGGGGGATTTTGGGGGGCTTGAACCCCCCTGAGCCCCCATTTTTTCCCCCTGAACCCCTGCTTTTGTCCCCTGAACCCCCATATTTTACCTCTGAACCCCCACTTTTTGCCCCCTGAGGTTGGAGGTC
>NW_010116748.1:0-532 GCF_000699245.1 Pterocles gutturalis
ACCCAAACCTTCAGAGAGCCTCATGGCACCAAAACTGCACACGAGCTCTGGTGGTTTTTTTATTTTTTCCTTTTTTTTCCTTTTTTTAAACTTTTTTTCCTTTTTTTCCTTCCCCCCCCCTGGGTGTTTTTTGGGAATGGGGAGAAACCAGGATGGTGGATCTCTGGAAATCCCATTTTTGGGTTTTTTTGGTTGGATTTTAAAAGAGGGGAAAAAAAAAAATTGGCTCAGGGATTTATTTGAAAGCTCCTCAAGGCTCAGATGCATCAGAGGATCCAGAAAATATTAAAATAAATTCCCCCCCTATGTGGATTCGCTCCGTCCCAAGGATGCTCGGTGTCAGAGGTCAAGTGCTAAATTTTTCCCCAAATATTTTAGGGATGATCTGGGAATTTTGGGTGCGGTGATGCCAATGGCATCGAGTCCCAACAAAGCCAAATTCCCTCCCTTGTGCTGGACAGTGATGATGATTTTATGATCCGAAAATAATAAAGAATAAATAACAATAAAATAAAAATTTTAAAATAATAAA
>NW_010116749.1:0-14686 GCF_000699245.1 Pterocles gutturalis
AGAGTGAAGAGGGGGCACAGCGCAGGGAGCAGGGGGTAGCCCCAGGCAGAGCCTGGCTCAGCTGGTCCACCTGCACAGCCTCCTCCACTGCCATCAGATCCTCCGCCATAACACACTCCTCCACTGCAGCCCCAGCCCCTGCCGCAGCCCTGTCAGGAGCTGGTGAAAGAACCTGCGGCGGAGAGAGGAGCGGGGGGTGAGAGAGACAACTGCGCAGACACGAAGGGCAGGGAAGAGGAAGGAGAGGGAGGAGGTGCCGGAGCAGAGATTCCCCTGCAGCCCGTGGTGAGGAGCACGGTGAGGCACAATGTCCCCGTGCAGCCCATGGCACCTGAGCAGAGCTCGCCTGCAGCTCATGGAGATGGAGCCGTGGAGGACCCCACACTGGAAGAAGTGACTGTGCTCGAAGGAGGCCATGACTCTGTGGGAGGGACCCACACTGGAGCAGTTGTGGAGAACTGCGGCCCGTGGGAAGGACTCAGGTTGGAGCAGTTTGTGAAGGACTCTCCCGTGAGAGGGACCCCACGCTGGAGCAGGGGAGACTGTGAGGAGCCCTCCCCTGAGGAGGAAGGAGCAGCAGAGACAACACGGGATGGACTGACCCCAACCCCCATCCCTGCCCCCTGCGCCATGGGTGGGTGAGAAAGTAGAGAAATGGGGAACAAAGCCTTTGGGCCCGGGAAGAAGGGAGGAGTCGGGGACAGGTGGCTTTGTAAGACGTAGTTCTCTTTCTCATTATCTTCCTCTGGTTTTGACTGTTAACAAATCCAGTTGGTTTTGTGTTTTCTCAAGTGGTGTCTGTTTCTTGCTTGTGACCATACATGGTGAATGAACCCTCCCTGTCCTTGACTCAGACATGAGGTTTTTTAGCAAGAGGCTGCAGTGGTCCTTAGTTTGCTGGGTGGCCTTAAACCATGACGTTCATAGACATACCCTATTTTGTTATTTTTTTGAAAGACCAGCTGCAAATTTCACATCCATATTTTTCAGCCTTTGAAACCCATACTGCTGAAGCGTTTAGACGGCATTTGCTTTGAATCATCTTTAGAAGGTGCCTGATGTGGTTCCAGAAAATGTTTTAAATACACATATATTTTCCGTTGTATCAAACTGATACTTCAAAGAGTGTTGCTGCAAATCACAACTCAGAGTTTGCTGTCAAGTTTTATTACAATTGAGACTTGGGCTTGGGATCAGCAAAACAAAGGCATCCTGGTGTAAACATAAAATATCTATTCACAAAGACCATGTTATAAAAGCAAACATGGCCTTTTTTTTCTCTAGACTGTGCTTGAACAGCCTCAGTCATGATAGAGGGGTTTAGGTGTTATTAACTGTACAAATCTAAATAAGCGATGAAGGGATTGCTTGTGATTTCAGAACATTATCACAACAAAAAGAGAAGGATGTAGACCGTCAGAGGAAAGGAGTAGTAAATGAGTACTAAGAATCAAGTTTTCCTTGATGATATGTGCAGTATTCCAGATCAGGCACACCCTTCCAAGACCATCCAAATGCAACTTGAATCTGTTTTCCTCACAGGACTATTCTAGCTTTCCTACGGAGTTTTTCTTAGGCTGTAAAATAGCTACTTTTGCTGACCTTGTTTTCAAGTGGTATCCTTCTTCTGTTGAGAGCTAGATGTCACGCTCCAAAGATCTGGGTCCTAACCCTGTGTCTTCTGTCAGGTCTGTATGGCCTTATATAAATCACTTCATCTCTTGGTGCCTCAGTTTTGTCAGCTGTGGAACAATGGTATGAATTATATTTGACTATCCCTCAATGTGTTGCAAGGCCTACACAGTATTAGTAAACCTCAATAACATTGTGGTTTGCAGCAAATTTGTATTTGCAGAAGCAGAACAGTACACTAGGTGTAAGCTCAGCTGGCAGAAGATTCTACATCAGGACCACTTATCTTTAATCATGAGATGCATGGTAGGTGTGTTACAGCTTCATATTAATAAGAGATCTAAGCCTTCCAAAAACTGTCTCTACCAAAAATCAGCTGCCTTGTGTAACCATTTTTCTTCTAGGCTGTTCTTCTAGGTAATCAATCCACATTCAGGTATATTTATGTTACCCACATGCTCTCTTTTATTCTTCTTCCAGGTGTCATCCTGGGTGCACTGTGTGGGGGTCTTCTTCGTCTGGCAACGCCTATTGACCCTGACATCATCATGTTAATAGCCTTCCCAGGAGATATACTTATGAGGATGCTAAAGATGCTGATCCTCCCTTTAATTATCTCCAGTTTAATCACAGGTAAGATCTATTAGCCATAAATACTTTAAGATGCTTGCTAAAGATATCACCTGGTTTGCTTTTTGTAATGTAGGAAGAATAATATTGTGATCCTGTCAGGCATTTTGCAGTTGCAGTGTGTATTTTAGAGTTAATTTCTGATTAACTCCATTGGCTTTAATACATAGATGCTCCACTTAATTTATTTTCAAACACATGCACACATACTACCTTCTTGAACATCAGAAATTTCTTAATATGCTGTTTCATCTAATTTCTTGATTGGACCTTAGAAGTAAGATGGCATAGCACTAGTGAGCCTAGCCTTCTTAAAGCTGTGGTGTCAGCCTGACTATGACCGGTTCGCAGCAACCAAGGGCAAAGGATGGTAAGAGCTCTCATCTATTTTTCAATGCCTCCTCTGCAATTAGATGGAATCTTAAATGGTTCTCTTCAAATTCATAGCAGCAGATATTATTCACATAAGAACTGGAGGGAGAAGCTTCAGTAATCTATCTAGTGATGAGACTTTCACAAGGACAAAAGTAGCCACCTGTAGGAAGTAATGCAACTTTGCAAACTATAAAGGATTTTGTTTGATGATTGTTGAATTGGATATTGAGTGTCAATATATTTGTTTGTTTCTTAAAATAAACACCTACAGGACTGTCTGGTTTAGATGCTAAAGCAAGTGGCCGATTGGGTACGAGAGCCATGATCTACTACATGTCCACCACTATTATTGCTGCTGTGCTGGGTGTGATTTTGGTTTTAGCCATCCATCCAGGGAATCCGAAACTCAAGAAACAGCTTGGTCAAGGGAAGAAGAATGATGAAGTATCTAGTCTGGATGCTTTCTTGGATTTGATCCGAAACCTGTTCCCTGAAAACCTAGTCCAAGCATGCTTTCAGCAGGTAAATTCTTCTGCTCTCCTTGGTAATATTTTTTTACATCTTTTACTTACCAGGAATTTCTCTAGAATTAATGTCATTGTTTAGGTGAATGACAGAAATGATGATGCAAAGAGAAATACAGGTAAATGCAAAACCATTCTTTATAGCTGTGTTGTTTTATGTTGTAGCTACTATTTAAATTCATAGGTTTTTTTAAAGGAAATGATTTTTAGCTTGTTATTAAGTAAACTTAATTTTTTTCCCCACTTTTTATGTACTATATATGGTCATGAATGCTGGCTTGGGGCTGAACAGCTGATGAATTACGGGATTTTTCACCCAAGTTGAATTTGATCTTGGTTGTTAGTTACAGAGCAGATGGTTCTGCAGTGCCCTGTTTGTTATATATGGATGATCTTCATTCCAGCTGATTGCCAGTGGAAATGTACCCCAAAACCCAGCCTCTCATAACTTCTATTGCTGTGTTAAGAGTCCGGACTAGATGAGGATAATACAGTCAAGCGGTTGACCCACCTGCAGGTGGCTCCATCAGGCCAGGTTTGAAGCATGCTGGAAAAGAAGAATGCTTGCATCCTGTGTTGTTTGCTCTGTAGGTAGATAATTTTCCCTGAAAGCTTTTCACCAATGCCTAATCAAAACAGTTTCACTTCAAAGGGTAAAATAAAGAAAAAATGCACGCTTCCTAATTTCTGCTTAAGGATATTTCTTGTATGTAGGTTGCTTTTTCCTACAACTAAATTGTTTGGCAATAACACAGATGGTTTTTTTTTTGGGTTTTTTTTTTTTTTTTTGGATGGAACACATTTTGCTGACAAACCTGTTCTTAAGTGTTCCTATGTGAAGTGGCATGATAGCTAGAGCTGTGGTTATGGCCAAAGAATAAAGTGAAGAGAGGGAAGGGAGAAGAGGCTGTGGGGAGTGGAAGAACGGAGGGCAGCTTAGCCAAAAGGGCTTGGATTGCTTCACTTCTTCCATGGCCATCAACATAAAAACACATAGTCCTTGGGAGTTTAAAGAGAGAATATTCTCAATATTTCCAAATCATCACGGAATGCCAGTTATGTGGTCAAACTGTGGGTGGCTAAACATCACATGTAATGTGAAATGTATTTTTGAAAAATTGAGATGAGAGCAGGGTGCTATAGTTTTTTTTTTTCTTCCTTTCCATTGTTTGAACTGTGGAAGAGAGGAGAATTAAATTTCTGGTCAGTTGAAAATGGTCAATTATCTCAACAAAAGGACAAAAAGCAGAAGTTACCCATGTCAGATAGTTTTCCTGGAACCTTAATATCGCTTTTTCAGTGTGTGTAATATCAATGTTCAGGTCACTTCACTAGTTATGGATCACCAATTCCACTGATTGTTTTTTGAGTGAGCTTTTTGGCTTTCCAGTGTTTATCAGTTTCCAAACTAATTGCCAGTGAAAGCCTCTTCCACAAAGCCACCTTTCATTTGCAAAGTAAGTCACTGCTCCTTTCCAGATGGATCTTGTGCCTTCTATGAGCCCTTAACTCCTCAGTAAGGAGTTCAACTTGTCTCTCTCTTTATTTAGGAGGAAAATTAACTGATTTTAATAGTGTCAGCATATATTTTCTCTTCCCACATTTATACAGACTCTCTCCATGAGCATTCAGTGTTTCCAGGTTGCCTTAGGAGGCAGCAATTTTTTGCAGGAATCCTGCGAAGAACGATTTTGAAGGGTGCACAGCAGTGGTACTGTGCAACTATGGTCTGTAGGGGAGTTTTACATGCCTTCCCTTATGATCAGGCAGAAAGTAATGAAGGGGTTCACTTACAATTTTGAGACAGTTTATTTGCAAACTGAACTCTGACCCATCATGGGATTTCAGTATATCTTGAATTTTCATGTAGTCCAGAAAAAAAAAATAATCTTAATTTATAATGAAAACTGCTATTCCAGCAGAGACTTAAGATCTTATGTGCCATGAAAGAGAATGGGACTATAATCTGTAAATATGATTGTTACATTTAAATGGTTTTCTGGCCTCAGACGTTGTTGTCAGAATCTAAAGTTGATGTTAGGCTCTGCATTTTTAGTGAGCGTGGCATTGTGCAAAGAAGGGCTGAGGACCTTTGACTTAAGTGACTGTAGTGGAATTTGTGAGTGTGTAGAGTCTAATGTTTTACGTTTAATGTCTATGACTCTGCTCTTACATTCTGGATACCTCATATAAAAAATATTGTGTTGACAACATTCCTGAGGTAAAATTTAACTCTGAAAAAATGTAAATGTGCAGGAATGTTGGAGTTGTTTCAGGACAACTGAGGAGTTTCTCATACAAAGCTATGTAGGTTTTCTGTCTACATCCCCCTCTCTAGATTTAGGCAGCAGGTTTTGAAAGGAGAGACGTCGGGTATTTTAAAACCATTAGGTTAAATATATGGATTGAATCTGGATCAGCATCCATAGTACTGCAATGCCCATCTCAACAGGAAAGGTGCACATGTTAGTTGAAAGGCTAATGCACCATTTCTGATGCCTTGATCAAACATGTTTCTAGTAACAAAGAAAGACGGGAGCAGATGGGAAGCCGTGTCAAACTGGTCATAGCTTCCTAACCATTCTTCATGTCCCAGAGACATGAAGAGGCAGAAAAGGCTCAAGGTGTGAAGTGGGAGGAAAACATCCCTTCTAAAAGCAGCAAGTCACAGAGCTCTTTTTCCACTCCCTCCTCCCTTTTTTCCTAGCTGTAAACTCAAGCCTATTTCTCCCCCTATCATTCCTTCCCATCCTTGACCCCACCCTTCATGTGCCAGGAGGGGTCCAGATCCATTCAGATGCTGATGCCTTCTTTTTTGAGGTGGTTAGGTGTGATTTAATAGGTAATCTGGTAGCTTTGATAATTTTTCTCTTATCTGTCACTCACAATATTTTAACCAGAGAGCTCAAGGGACTGTGTGTATTTCATTTTGACCTCTTGCAGTCTCCAAGCGAAGTGTTGGCAATGTCCAAAATTTTTTATTCGAGTTAGCCATCAAACTAACTATATGATAACTTGAGCTGTGTAACAAGCCCTACTGCAGAGATGCTACTGTGGCTGATCTTAGAGGTGCTGAATGTGGTGTCAACATGTAACATACAATCTGTGAAGCACTGTTTGTGAACCATCTGGACAAAGGGACTAACTGTCTGTAAAATGTTACATCCTAGTGGTAAGGAAAGAGTATTTGCCATACTTTTCACACTAGAGTCATGAGGAAGACTCCCAGGACTTTGTGACACTTGGAACTATTGAAAAACAAACTTATTTTCGGAAGAGACGGTAAGAGGTTGTGGAATGCATGTCTAATAATTTAAAAACATAGTTCTATGGAATTTCAAGTGAAGACTCTGTGATTATTTCCTGATCTCCCATATGGATTGCATTCAGTCTGTTTCCATTCTCATCCTCCCTTTTTATTGCCTTCAGATCCAAACTGTCACCAAGAAGGTGTTGGTGCCACCACCCATTGAAGAACCACCTAATGTCACTGACTCTGCTTTTGCTATGATGAATGAGACAGTGCGCGAGGCACCACCAGAAGCCCAGATGGTCATTAAGAAGGGACTTGAATTTAAGGATGGCATGAATGTCCTGGGTAGGAAAGGTTTTTGCCTGTCAAATATGTGCATTGTATGTATGACACAGTTTTTGGCTGTACCTGGTCAGCCAGTACTGTCTGGTCTGCTCTTCAGTGCAAGTTTAGTCTCCTCAAATAATCATCAAATGTTATCACCTACTGGCTGCCCTTTGGTCTCTGAGATGAAACTCTAATGGTCTTCCTAGAAATAACGACTGTATCACAAAAACAATCAAATGAATTATTCTGGATTGGCAGCTTTGCAGATATTAATTGGAGTACAGTGGGGAAGCATGTAGGAGGTACCCAGAATAGCCTTTCACCCTAGAAGTAGCCTACTTAAACTAATACTAACCCATATAGTCAAAACAGTTTTGGGGGAGAGCTTCAAGAGCCAGTTGGTGCTTTACTCACTCCCTGGTGAATTTGAGCTCAGCTGTTTCCAGTAGGTGTCTCGGGCACACTGAACTAGGATTTGGCTTGAGGCAGAGCCTGAAGTGGGAGGTGGGGTGTGAACCGCACCACCCAAGAAAAATCCCAGACAGGCTTGACACATCTCTGAGTCACAACTCCCTCCTTCTTTCATCTTGGCTGCTGACCTTTACCAGCTGCAAATTATGAAAAACTGCTGTTGTGCCATCTTGTCTGGACAAGCCATCAGGTGGGAGTGGTACAAAGGCTTTGCCTATCTCCCACCCCTTCCTGAAGCACCTCTTTGGACTGGGGTGGGGGTGCGGGGGAGCGAAGAGCCACCACACCACTTCTGTTTTCTCCTCTGTGCCTGGACTTACCATTTTGTCAGCCCAGAGAGCAATGCTCCTCCTTCACCTTCTTACTTTCTGGATGTGGGTGAAGTCAGTGACAAATTAGCCCTCAATTTGTAGCCTCCTCAGCATGCCTATACTTGAAGATACTCATGTTCAGTGGCAGCATGTCCACAAGGCTGAGGCTGACACCTGTGTTTATAGGTGTCAGCCTCAAAGTGGGACAGTATGTGGCAGTACCTGAACTACTGCTTTATCTCACCACTAGGCTAGGGGCAAATGGTCCCTTTCAGACTCCTTACAGCTGCTCCTGCTGACACAGTGGCCGCTGTGCCTGCAGAGCTTCTCCAGGGTTGCTTGGCAGTGGCTGCTTTGCTTAGATGTAGGGGAGGTAGCATCAGTAAACTGAGCATTATTTGTTTGATTATTTGATTATTTGTTTCTCTGCAAAGCAGCCTGCTCCATCAGAGCCAGGAGCCACTATATTCTGCCTCCCTCCCAGGCTCCTCTTTCCACTCAACATCTGTGAGCAGAGGAGCTGCTTTCTTTTAAAGCTGCGATTTGGCAATCTGCACCCCATGTGAGGCAGCAGCTCATTGCTCATGCTGCTACTCTTACCTGCTATTTTCTCTTCTGGAGCGCTGCTTATGCATTAAAATGAAACAATATTTCTAGTGTGAGACATGCATTGCATTCAGTGCTGGACTTGTTTTGTGCAGGCTCTGTCATGAATAAGAAAAGATGTAGAAGGCTGAACACAATTCCTACAGAAAGGAAATACACAGTTTAGATGGGGCATTTGCTGTAGTATTTTGACAAATGACTCCCAAATATTTTTTTTTTTTGGTTTGGTGTGGTTTGGTTTTGAATGAAGAAGCGAAAATGTTGGGGAATTGCCATCCAGCTTGCATAAACTGTACAAGCCAGGCAAATTCCTGCAAATATGAACCAGCTTGACTCGTATGACTAACGTAACAGCTTGTTTGGAGCTGTTGAACAAAACCACCTACTAACATTTTCTGAAGCAGAGTCTGGATTCCAGGAAGCTACTTGGTCTTTGACTGAAAAGCTTTTCATCATTTCTCTATGCTCTGTAGCACACAAACATACGCTTCACTTCCCTGTTCAAGTGACTCAACAAAGACAGCTTGGTGCTAAATAATTACTTTACATCCAGGAGGCTGGATTAAAAAAAAAAAAAAAAAAAAAAAAAAAAAAAATTCTGATTGCTAAACCCAGTGTGAGGATGTGGGACTGCCTGTCTTTTCCCAGAGTACTGGTAGCTGAAGTTCCCTTCTCTTGAATGCTTTTGCTTCCTGATGGGTTTTTCCTTAGGAATTTCCCAGCTGAGTTCACATATTTGTTAAATACTGAACTCAAATAGTGACTGAAATTTTGTCCTCAAATTCAAACCATCTATCAGTTAATAATCCCTCTCTGGACACTGAAAATTGCTGGATGGTAAAGGTTAACATTGGAGACACAGCTCCAAAGTATTACATGACAGATGTACTTGGATGGTTTTTCACACTGATAGTTCAGTACTCCAGACTTTCGCACCTTCACATTTAAATTGAGGACCAAATGTTACTTGTATGGAATTCTATGATTATATATCCACTGATAGCCCATTTCAGTGAGGTTAATCTGTTTAATGAGAGTTCTGTGGTTTAGCGTAGAGTGCAATACCCTTCTTCTCCTCCCACCCCAGCTTCTTCATTTAACTGGAATACTCCCGGCCTGCGAAAGTTATGTTCTGGGGCTGCTTTTGCCTTTCCCTGTAATCCAGGACTGACTAGTCTGTAGGCTGTATCTGTGAAGGGGCTTTTGTAAAGCTTGAGAAAAACTCTCTTGTGGTCTCTAGTGACTGTTTTAGCAACAAAAAAAGTCTCATGATATGGAGTTGTGTTGCCTCTCCCATTTGCCAGGGGCTATGAGGTTTCTAACAGCTGCATGGTATTGAGAAGATTATGGTATGGGTATTTTTCTGATGATCAAATCAATTAAAGAAAAAAGAAAAAAAAAAGCTGGGCTGTAAAATTGGAATTTAGTAAAATATTGATGAATAAAAGATGTTCTGAATGTGATCATGAAAGTTGAAAGGGAGTCCACGATAAAAAGTCCCAAGAGATGTGTAATACACTATAGTTCTGAAAACTGGATTAGGGGATAGTATCAAAACATTGACTAGTTGCAAAACTTCCTAAAAAAACATGGGTTGACTTGCTTTTTTTTTTGTCTTGCCATTTTTTACCAATAGGTCTGATAGGATTCTTTATTGCCTTTGGCATTGCTATGGGGAAAATGGGAGAACAGGCCAAGATAATGGTGGATTTCTTCAACATCCTGAATGAGATTGTAATGAAGTTAGTAACTATGATCATGTGGTAAGTTTGTAGTTCTAACTTCTAGAACAAGAAAATATTTTTAAAAACCTCATAAAACACTAACATAGCACATAGTGACCACCGTTTGTTATTGTAATTAAATTGTTCATTTTTTAAAGCCTTGACAGGTATGTTAGAACCACCGCAGCATTATTTCTGTTCACTGAGGATTATTTGGGACCCAATTTGAAATATTTCTGAAGGTATTCTGTTCTTTGCTTACTGAAATCCAAGACATGTAGGTACCAGTAAAGGCCTTCAGATGCAAAATTGATTATGGAAGTTCATTACATAGGACACCTAAGCAAGCACGAACGCCCCACATGAGAATATCCAAATCTTCCTGGGAGGTTAGCATGGTCCCAAGGTATTAGCTAGGAGGTATAATTACGAAGAAGCCTGGAGACACACTTTATTTATTGTCTTCTGTAGTAAAAATACTTAATCACAAAATAAAATTACAGTGGTTTTCAGTGATGTGTAGTCCCTCCACCCAAAGCTTCTGCAGAATCTGTGTCTTACAACCTCTCTGCAGTGGGGTCACTGGAAGGTATCCATCCTGGTTTGAAGTACACCCATTCATAATAGTGGGGCCTGGCTTGCTTTCAAGGGAATGACTCCGCCCAATTAAGACTGAGCCCCTGTTTGCATTTCAGTGAGGAGATTCTCTTTTTTTTTTTGAGGTGTTTCTTCTGTGTGCTTCCCCAGAGCTATTTGTACATAGTGCTGAGTGTGGCTATATCACACAAACCCAGTTTTTCAAAACATAAAAATGCATTGCTGTGTTTCGGATTGTGCTACTGTCTTTCCTATCTCCTAGATCTTTGAGAGTAGAAATAGCCACTCCAACACAACACACATATCATGGCTCATTGCTCCCCGTGACTCCCTGGTGTCCCTGGAAGTGGTTTCCTGAGTTACAAGGCTGCAGTATGCCTCTTCTCTGAGGCTCTAGATGGACACAGTTTACAGAAAAGGGATCAGGGTGCCTGAAGTGCGAGTCTTCAGCACTTACCAGTGTTTCAAAGGAAGACTGTCCTCCAAGAGTGATGCAGATGGCAACAGCGATGTGGAAATGCGTAGAACAAAAGCCAGAACTTGAAGCAATGACTTTGCATTCCTGTTATGCTTCCGCTTTTCTGTAGATGAACTGTCTGCATAAAACCACAGTTGTTTTTATTCACAAATAAAAGTAGTTCTTGCAACCTGCTGCTCTTGACTCCATAGAGGGATGGTGGCTATACTCTCATAACACTCCAAGAGCTGGAATTTACTCTTACTTCACTTAGCACCCGTTGGTACACCCAAGACATAATACCTTGCCTACCGTATAAATTTTCTGTAGTAGTTGGTTTTGCAATGGCAGGAAATCATTCATGTTTCAAGTAATTCACTGTGTTTCTTTTTTACTGATGTGCTTTTTATTTCTCTTTTAGTGAGAAAGGAGATTGATGTTGGGAATTACGCTTGTTCATCTCTGTCTAGAACTTTTAAAGAATTGTTGTGGCCAGAAGCAGGGATTTTTCTGTGTGTTTGTAAAGATAAATGCACTTCTTTATGCAGAGTAACATTTTGTTTAGTTTATGTTTTCTCTGCACAGAGAACTGGAACTCTCATGGCAGCTCCAGACTCTCAGGAGCATGGCATTGCTATGCAAACATAAAACAACTCAGACATCTGGCTCTGACACCAAGTGATTCTCTATAAGAAATATGCTTTGGCAAGTTCATTGAAACATGGCTTTTTATGATAACTGCTGTAACAGCTGGCCTTGCATTTCAAGTGACTGGGGGTTTTCCAGGCTTGGGGGACGTTGCCTGAGAGACAGTGAGATGTTTCTTACAAAAAACATGAATTTATTCTGAAAATCCGTTTCCTTTGTATTGTCTTTAATTAAGCATGCAAATCACTAATCACTTTTGAAAATATACATTACCATTTATTTTTAGAGAGGCATTTTGTTTACTTTTTCTGCACATGTTACACACATTACTTTCTCCCAGCCTAGGTTTTATAAAACAAAAAGAGAAAGTGAGTGTCACTTAATCTTATATAATATTCTAACCTTTACCAGTGCAGATATAAATATTATCTTTTGTCTATGCATTTCCAGGCATTTTTCAGTATAGCTGATTATCAATTTTGTAAAATAATAATTAATTTCAATTTATTTTGTTACCAAACTGTACTACTGTTATCATCCTGGTTAAAAGTTCCATTTATGCCATTGGGGAATCACATGACTGAGGTGACAAAAACCCTGCCCTAAGTAAGAAAAGCACATAATTAATGAAGAATCCATAAACTAAAGAGCGTTTGTCCAAGTTCTTGAAAGAATGTAATGGAAGCATTTGCAGTCTTCAAGATAAAGGCAATTAATTACAACAAATAGTTTAACTTGAACAAATAATGCAGCTGCCTGAAATGGGATAAACAATGGGTTGTGAAAGGTATGTATTAAGGACAAATATGACACCACTCTTCATAATGTTCCAAGCCTGTGTAACATTATAGTATTCTTGTACGATGTTATTCCAGGATCAAACATTATTCAGGAAAAGCATATTCCATTTGATGGGATGGAATAAAATGATGTAGATGGGGAATTTGTTTGTGATGGCCATTATTTTTTAAGAAGATGTGAAAGCTATCCATTGAATATCCATGAAATCCTGATCTGCATCTCTGTGTTGAGCCGGACAGCACCCTACTCTTTCTCCAGTCTATGATCTGTTGAGCACAATTTTTATGACTATGCTGCAAAGACTAGTTCTGTCTGTGCTTCTTCTGTTTCTCCAGGTATTCCCCTTTGGGCATTGCTTGCCTGATCTGTGGAAAAATCATTGCAATCAAGGACTTAGAAGTAGTTGCTAGACAACTTGGCATGTACATGGTCACTGTGATTGTGGGTCTTGTCATCCACGGAGGGATCTTCCTGCCTCTGCTCTACTTTGTGATAACAAGGAAAAGCCCATTTTCATTCCTTGCTGGGATTTTCCAGGCATGGATCACAGCACTAGGCACAGCTTCCAGGTACACTTGAGAAATAACAGTTTGCTTTATTTTTTAGCAGATTATTAACTGCTTTTTAGAGATAATACATCTGCTGTTCTGACTTTCACTGCAAAATAATTTTATCCCATTGAATAAAAACTATTTAATCCAGACATGTTGAAATACATAAAAATAACCACATACCTTTGGGATTTTTTAGAGAGGTTATACAGCCAACTGTAGAGAGTTGGGAGACCCACTTTTTGTTTTCTTTTCTGGCATTAGCCAAATGACTTGTGCAAATTGTGTTACCTCTGTACTTGTTTCCTCAACTAGGAAACAGTGATAATTTTATTTATTCTGAAAGCATGTTAAGACCAGTTTCATTGCTTTGGGGAAAAAAAAAATAAACACTTATAGGTTTCAAGAAAGAAATTAAAAAAATCTCATTTTTCTCTTTCATCCATTTTGGCAGAGTAAGGAGACTTCATTGAAGAGCTGGGCATTTTAGACTGTTTGCTAATGCACAGAACAGACTCAACAAAGTGTGTAGGCAACTCAGTTCTCACTAATGAATTGGTGTTTTGCACTGGGGCAGTCAGTAGATCTTGTGTTAAAAATATTTTTCAGTTAACTACCATATTTTGAAGTGTTTTTCTTCAATAAATGTTTTCTTTCTGAAGAAAATTTTATCTTCCATTTTAATTAAAAAGGTGAAAATAAAAAAGCCTTGTTCAAAACTGACCATCGGAAAACTGAGCAGTTTTGATTTCAGAAAAAAATGAAAGAACTGTAATTCATCTGCCCCTTTGAGTCAACCCAAACCACTCTGCTGAACAACTTCTACCCTGATGAGCAAGAGGCTCTGAGGGGGACCTTACTGATGTGCATAAATATCTGATGGGACAGTGTAGAGAAGATGAAGTGAGACTCTTCTCAGTGGTGCCCAGTGACAGGACGAGAGGCAGTGGGCACAAACTGAAACACAAGAAATTCCATGTGAACACAAGAAAAATCTTTTTACTGTGATTTCCTGTGACAGTGGTTGAATGCTGGCACAGTTTTGCCCAGAGGAGTTGTGGAGTTTCCTTCCCTAGAGATACACAAAAATCTGTCTGGGCATGGTCCTGGGCAAGCTACCCTAGCTGCCCCTGCCTTGAGAAAGGTGGTTGGAATAGGTGACTTCCAGAGGTGCCTTCCAACCTCAACAATTCTGTGGCTCTGTGATAAACAATGCAGGATTATAGGAGATATCGTCTACTCAGGAGTTTCACTAAACCACACTTTCCCTAAGGTTTTTGTTCATTGAAGTGTTTGAGTTTCCTCTTAGATTTTCAATACAAAATTTACAGTGTCCATACAGAATATTTGTGGGGGTTTTTTTAGCGTGAAGTAATGTTTTTCTGCTGGAGTACCAAAGTGGAAAAATATAGGGGATTCTAAGTGATTCCAGCATATGGATTTACTTGAATGCTAGCTTTACCACCTAACTGCTATCCAGATCTGCATTACTGGCTAAGCAGAAGTGGACCAGTTTGTTGCATCACAGATGAGTGACCACATAACAACAGCCACCATCATATGATCTAACCTGGTACCTCTGGAAGTTGTAAATGCTTCCTATTTGGGGATTTATTAAAACTCTTTGTCTGGGGTGAGGAACCATGGAAGGCATCTACGTATTGTGCTCTTCTAATAAAGAAACCTTATCTCCATGGCCTGCCCACCTGTCCTTCCTCATGGCGGCAGAGCTGGAGGAGGAAGATATTTGCATAGTCACAGAATCACAGAATCACAGAA
>NW_010116750.1:0-1277 GCF_000699245.1 Pterocles gutturalis
CTGTGCATCAGCCCCGGCACGGGCAGCAGAGCACCTCACACCTCCCCATCCATCCACGGGTTCTTGCCAGACAGCAAAACACAAACCAAAAGGGAAAAAAAATAAAGGACAAAGGACAGGATTTGTTTCAGAAAACAATTTAAAAATAAGGATTGGTGCAGGAAGCTCCCCAGCAGCCTCTGCAGAGCAGCGCGGGAGCTGCCCATCGCCTGGCCACTCTCTGCCGCACGTCCCTGCGCACTTCCGCGAGCCTCTGCAGCGCCCGGCTGGGCTGGCATCCGAGCCGAACAGATGCAAAAAGTTCAAACAGCCTTTTGCTTTGTTCCTAACAGCCGATCTTACATTAATCTTTTTTTACTTGATGGGACAACATCCCTTAGATACGAGATAAGCGAGAGGAGACTCCAGAGCGATGAGAGCAGAGCAGGGACGGGGAAGCTGGCTGCAGAGCAGGGACGGCAGGAGTGGAGCAGGGACGGGGAAGCTGGCTGCAGGGCAGGGACGGCAGGAGTGGAGCAGGGACGGGGAAGCTGGCTGCAGGGCAGGGACGGCAGGAGTGGAGCAGGGACGGGGAAGCTGGCTGCAGAGCAGGGACGGCAGGAGTGGAGCAGGGACGGGGAAGCTGGCTGCAGAGCAGGGACGGCAGGAGTGGAGCAGGGACGGGGAAGCTGGCTGCAGAGCAGGGACGGCAGGAGTGGAGCAGGGACGGGGAAGCTGGCTGCAGACACACCTGGGCGACGCAGTCGGCGCTGCCTCCGAAGCCTTTCATGCCTCGCGCTTTGATGTTCGCTTTGATGTCCGGGATTGACGCAGCACGAGGAAAAAATGATTAGATTGAATTCTGCTTTGTTTAGGGTCATTAACTCCCTAAACATAAAAGTTGTAAAATATGACTACAGCTTACAAACAGCCCCGTGTCACTCGTCCCCAGGGGCCAGCCGGCCACGGCCACGCTCACGCTGTCCACCGGGGAAGCTCCGCCGGCCGGGCAGGGCTGCGAGGACGAGCAGCAGCAGTTTAACAAAGCAGCAACACAAACCCAAATGTTTTTGCCGTGGAAACGCCTGGGAGGGATTTCTCCCGTTGCGTAACACACGGAGGCACACAGCGTCCCTCCAGCACGTGCGCGTTAATGAAAAATAAACCGGTGCCTGCCAAGGAAAGGACACAGGGAAGCAGCAGGCGCCGGGGCGAGCAAAGTGATGCCATGGGGGCTGACACGGAGCGGCACGAGCACCGCGAGCCCCCGGGAGACCCCCAGCAAGTCACACCAAGGG
>NW_010116750.1:1308-3434 GCF_000699245.1 Pterocles gutturalis
TCGCCCGCCCCTCACAAAGTATCATTTTTTGCAAGATCAAAGCCAAACGTGCTTCGTTGCTACCTCAAAGGTCCATCGTGAGCGATGCAGAGGTTTGCCACCACGGAGAGAAGGGAGAAGAGCCACCAGGAGATGCTGCGCGCATCGCCCCATCAGTGCCAGGAGGGGACATCCCCGTGTGTGTCACCCAGGGCGACAGCCCACCAGCCCCAAATTCCCCTTGACTGCTCTGACCACCTTCAGGCAGCCCAAAATTCTGCTTTTAAGTCCAACAGCGTGTGCCTGGAGGTCACCTTCTTCCCCCAGCACACCCTCCAGCCTTCTGCCAGCCCTCACTGTGCCCAGGGTCTGCTCACCCCCCCAAAGCCCCACCCGGTGCCCCCCAAAGCCAGGCAGGGCTTTGCCAGCCTCTGAGCCCCACACTGCAAACACCTCTCCTCTCCAGACCTGCCCAGGCAAACACTAACTCTTCACATTGATATTCTCCACATCAACTGTGATTTTTTTTTCTCCCTTTTTTTCCTCCCTCCCTCCCCCAAAAAAACCCTTCAGCCCAAATTGCTCAGCCACTTCCAAGAACGAGGCTTAAAAAAAGCTATGTGCTCCACCCGTACATTAAAAAAAAAAAGAAAAATATGGCAACCCTTTCCTTAATTGGCTCCACGACAGCAGGATACAAAATCTGGGCAGCAGTTGTCTCTGTGCTTTTTGTTGTCCTTGGGAAAATGAGCTCGAAATTGCATCGCTGCTCAGTGAAAAATAAAAACCCCCATCCAGCACCCACAAACCCTCACGGTGAGCCCGGGCTGCCCGTCTGCTCCCCCAGACCTGCCGACCCCCCCGTGCTCCTGCCAGCATCAGCATTCCTAATGAACCGACCATCAGCCTCCCCAGGGAACCATCCTGAAATCTCACCTTGGGACACGTCTGCCCCCAGAGAAACGGGGGTCCTCCAAGGAAAGACAGCCCCCGACCACGTATTAGCACCAGAGAGGGGAGGCGGGGGGCTCACCCAGCCCATTCAGACCCCGTGTTGCCCCATTTTCCTGTGCTGGACCTGCAGCCTCGATGCGCGGCTGCGTGCAGAGCCGCTGTGCACACTGGACACTGAATTCCAAGGCTGAAGCCCCCCGGTCGGTGAGGAGTATCCTTCGGCCAGCCCATCGCTGCAGCACGCGCCTCTTCGCCTGCTCTTTCCTCCCAGAAAATCTGGAAACATCAAACAGAACTCGGCTTTCCTCCCACTGCTCCTGCCCGAACAGTTTCCTTAATCACTTGTCCGAGGCTTTCCGAAAATCCAAATTATTCATCTCCCAGCTGCTCTCCCCAATCACCTTATCGCAACCCTGAGAAAAGATGGAAAAAAAAAAGAAAAAACCCTGAGAAAACTGGATTTCCTGCCTGAGAGCCACGCGTCGCTGTCCCTAATCCATCACACTGAAGCGCACGCATTTGCACGCGAGCTTTAATTATTTTCTCAGCCAATCTGCCTGGTGCTAAAATAAAGCTGCTGCTCCATAATTCCCACAGTTCTCGTACCTCTTTAAACTCAGGGCGCCGCAGAAGGGGCTGCGCTCCCGTGCAGCCGGTGCTTTTAACCAGAGAGGACTTTTTGCTGGCAGTTCAGCCGCTCCGCTGTTAAATTCCCCCAGAAGAGCCGCCTGCAGCCCACCGCTGGTTTGTCACTCTCCGATTTCTCCATTTGCACGGCGCCTTATTCCCAAGGGAATTTCATCCTTGCCACTGTGTTGTCTGGACTGATGGGATGAAATGGTTTTTGCTGTGCCACAACATCCTCCTTCTCCTGGACCTCTCCCATCGGGCTGGGTGAGGGAGTGATGCTCCAGGGGCTGGGGAGGGCTCCAGGGGCTGGGAGGGGGCTCTGCATCTTCCACACCCAGCACACCCCACTGTCCTTCCCCTCTCGGCAGCACCAGAGCGGAACGTTCCCCATCGTTTTAAACGGCAATAGCACTTTCACAGCTGTGCAGAATCCACTGATTGCGCTGTTCGCTCTGGCGATGCCCATCCGGGGCGAGATGGAAAGCCACCGCGCTCCCGCCGCCGGGAAGGATGCTGTGGGAAGGGCTGGGGACAACAGCGGGGTTTTTGGCCTCATGTGGAGC
>NW_010116751.1:0-1394 GCF_000699245.1 Pterocles gutturalis
GGTTGCCGAGAAGCGTGGGGCTGACGCTGCCGAATTATTATTAGATTGAGGGGGTGGAGAGGGGCCGGGAAAAGCATCAGCCAAAGGATTTGATCCATCAAACTGAAAGCCAGGAGAGCGCAGAAATCTGCGCGGTTCTTCCAATGCCGCCCAGTAACAGCAACAGCTGGATCGGGTTTTGGATACAAGCACATTGGCACAGTCCCCTTTGATTAATATCCTGTATAATGACTAATTAATTCTAGAGGAGACGTGTATTTGAATAGTTGCTGTGTGCTAATGAAATGTCAAGTGAGCATTAAAACACACTTAGCCAAGTTTTAACGACTCCAGCATCCCAGCCACGCGTCCCGGCACCTCTGCCCGCGCCCAGCCGCCGCGTGGGCTCTGCTCAATCTGGGGTTAAATAACCCCCCTGGTATTTCATCAGCCCCGTTAACTGTGTTATGGGATCCCAGTCAGCTCCCGATTGCAATGGGCTCTGTTCCGACACACGTGGCCGGGGCCGTTGCCTCTCCCCTTGCCAGAAGTGTTTTCCCTTGGCCAGGGGGACTCGATGGGCGCCGACAGCCCCGTAAATCCGCCTCGATTGGCGCTGCCAGAACAACGAAACATTTAATAATTAATGTCACCTATTAATCTGCCGCCTCCCTGCAGAGCAGAGGGAGGGGAGCAAGCAAACAAGATGAAACCCATTACGTGGCATCCGGAGGGCTCCGGCGCATCCCTCCCCGGGAGTTTGACCACCGCCACTGCCTAGCTTCAGTGGCATCTCAGGGTCCGAGAGCCCCCCACCAGCCCTGTCCCCTGGCTGCCCGAGCCCTCGTAGGGTCCCACCACAGAGACCCCCTCATCACCTTCACCCCACTGCCTCCTGCCAGCCCCATGCCCCCAGGTCTGTGGTTCTGAGAGGGTCCTGCCTCCATCCTTTACATCATCTGGGGACAAAGTCCAGGTATCGAACAAACACCTGGGGTCCCCAAAAGGCTGTGAAGGCTCGGCAGGGTCCCCCTGCGCCGCACGCCGTGTTCCCCGCATCCCTGGGGGATGTGCACCCCAGACACCCTGGTGCAGCAGGAAGGTCAAACCAGCCCCAAATCCACCCCTCCCCGGTCAGCCCATGCGGGGTGGCTCTGCCGACCCTCCCCACGCATGGGACTGGATGGGGACACCACGGGCTGGGAACCAACCCCGGGGCTCGGGGGGTCTCGGCGAGGGGCCGTGGCGCTGCACCGTGCCTGAGACACCCCCGGGGGTGCTGGGGGGCTGCGTCGTGCCCGCCCTGCTTTGCTGGGGGGAGACACAGTGGCAAAGCCAGCTGGTGACAGAGATGTCACAACACCTTCCTGGGATCCGAGCTCCCGGCAAAGGGGATCTGGACCCTCGGGAAGAGG
>NW_010116751.1:1481-1757 GCF_000699245.1 Pterocles gutturalis
GATGCTTCTCTACAGATGGGAGCCTGTCCAGAGGTAATCTATGTGTAAGGTAATTTCCGAAGGCAGCAGGACTCGCTGCAACCCTTAATAGGACAATCTCCTGTGATAAATTACCAGACCCAACTAATCTGCATGTTAAATTTCTTGTATGAGAAATAAATATCCTCAATTCGCCAGAGAAGCGCTTTCCTTCGGAGGATTTCATTAAAGACATCAAGCTGCCTGATTTGCATGTGATGATTCCTCAGACGAGGAGCAGTCAGGCTTGGGAGAGCT
>NW_010116751.1:2588-3743 GCF_000699245.1 Pterocles gutturalis
ACCAGCAGACGAGGATGAACCCGAGCGGTTTCTGGAGCCAAGGGGGCACCAGCCCCAGCCCACAGACCCCAGAAAAATGGGTAAAGGCACAAGGGCAGCAGCAGCCGGCAGCGCTGGTGGGATGCCCTGCTGCGGGAGAGGATCTGGGGAGGAGCGGTGAGGATGCTGAGGATGAAACGCTCGGGACACGCCATCCTGGCTGGTAACCATGAGGCGATGCCACCGGGTCCAGCTGGGTCCCCAGGCTGGTCTCCCCACAGCACATGGCCCTGCTGCAAACCATGGAGCATCCCGTGGCAGGCATGGCCAGACCCCGAGGAAGGTCCCTGGAATGGGGACATGTGACAGCCCTGAGCTGGGGGGTACTGGCTGCACCCCGCATCCCTCCCCCACGCTGCACCCACAGCCACTCCTTGTCCCCGCACAGACAGGAGCATCCCTGAGCATCCCTGAGGATCCCCAGCCAGCAGCACCAGCCCTCCCCTCTCCAAGGATTACTCTGTTTCTAAACTCGTTAACTTTTAATTACTACCTTCCCACTGCCTGAGCAGGCTGGCTCCGTGCCACCGACATCTCTATTAAAATTCAATTTCTGCCCATCATAACTAATTTTGGTAACTCCCTCTCCTCACCAGCAGCCTCCAACGCCGGGCAAGATGTCCCAACCCTCATCCCAACACGAAATCCCCGCGGGGACCCAGGAGGGGCAGCGGGCACCGGGCAGAACGCCGCTGACGCTGGCAGGTTGTGTCCCCGCCGGAGAGGACGGGTTAAAGGCAGGCAGCGATTTGCATAGCGGCTGTTTGCTTCATTAGCCGCGCCTGGGTCTGTTTGGGTTTCCCCTCCTGTTTGTTTATTTTCTCGCTTCCTTTCCCTAATCCTTTCTGCCTGGGAGCTGGAGCTGGAGGAGGGGACCGGGGGTGGCTCCGGGGAAAGGGAAGTCACCTTGGCATGGGGACACAGGGACGCGGGGCTCCGGAGCTGGTGGGCATCCCAGAGCTGAGACATGAGAGCTGGCAGGAGGGGAAACTGAGGCACAAAGCAAACCTGGGCCAGACCCAGGAAAGGAAGGCAGGAGTCCCCGTTCTGGGTCTGGGGTGCCCCCCAGGCATCCCGACCCACTCCGAGGATGGGACAGACCCCTGCCCAGGGTGC
>NW_010116751.1:3842-4249 GCF_000699245.1 Pterocles gutturalis
TGAAGCCTGACAGGCGTGACCTGTGGGAATCGTGGGGCTCAGCACATCTCTGCACTGTGACACCAGGGCTGGGGACAAGGGACCCATCCCACAGGGCACCTGCCACCCATGCAAACACCCAGCACCGAGCCTGGGGCACCAAGGGAACGGCAGAGCCACAGCCACCACGGTGCGATGGGGACAGTCCCCCGTGTCCCCAGGGATGGCCACTGCCCCGGCACCCAGCGTGGCACCGCACTGGGGAGGGGACATGGCACCCAGTGCCAGGGAGGGGACGTCACCCAGCCACATCGTCTGTGTTCCCGGCATCCCGGAGCAGCCCTGCGTTGCTTCAGCAACATGAAGCCTTTGGATTCAATGCCTTTAACCGGGGAACTGCTCGTCTGGGGCTGAATTATTGATTGAAA
>NW_010116752.1:0-8939 GCF_000699245.1 Pterocles gutturalis
TCCCAGTTTTATCTTTTCTCCACTCACACATTTTTCCTTTAAGAGGTAAGTCTTATTATTCATTCCAACCTGCACTTTTTCCTGTGTTTTACTTCATTTTTCATTTCTTTCAGAAAATTGATTTGAGTTTATGCTTTAAAATAGGTTAATATTTGTAAGATGAACTAAGATACATATATACATGTATTTTACAAAAACACTTAATATACCTATATCCATTTTGCTATGGCTATGTTGTTTTGGGATTTTTTGCAATCCTTATTTTCCTAAACTGGGGAAACATAAATGTTCCAGTAGTTAAAAAAAATATTATTCTCACAGCTGAATTATTTTATAATTTTAAAAAATTGGTTGAACAACACAATTTTTAAAGCTATGTAATAAAAATTTCCTAATGTTTCCAAATACAATAAAAATATCCTACACACTGTCCCTATTTTTTCACCTGTCATTGCAGAAAAATGCTGTAGATAAATGCAAGTACAGCCCTTTTCCTCTGCAACTGTGCAATGTAATCTTACTATTTGTCTTTACTAAGGGACAAATTATTAATTTAATGCTTAGAATTAATCAGACATATCTGTACCAGCAGTGGCTACTTTGCCATTCATGTATACATTGTTCAGATTGAGTATAGACCCTTGAGCAAAAAAAGAGCTGATAAACATCTTGGGGAAATTAATTCTCCTCCAATTTCCTATGTGAACTTAGGAAAATCACTCACAAGTTCCATTTCCCTACCAGCCAAAATATGATAATTGTATATATATGGACTTCAAGAAGAAAAACACATATTTCAGTTGTTGTGTTCACAGAGGGTGGGGAGAGCGGGCAAAAATCTAGACAGGCATAGGCAGTAAATAGATGCAGTATGTCTAAGAATTAACCTGAAGCTTGCAATAAGTGAATCTACTGCTAGCACTGGTCTCAGTAGTATAACAGGACCAAATTTGAGACTGAATGCCTTACCTATAAGTCACAAGGGCAATAGTACTTGAGGTTTTTGCAAACCTGTGAAGCTCAGGTGGAAAATATAATTCATAACAGTGATAATGGTTTAGGGCTAGTTTTTACACTGGTAATAACCAAAGGAAAATAAAATGTGTATAAGTTGTGATATATGATATGTGATATGTGTAATAAAATGTAACTAAGCACTTTTTCTACAAGACTTATTTTTAACACCAATGTCATCAATGCCAGGTGGCCAATTTTGTCAGATTCAACCATAGTATCATTCAGAAATTCTGCAAGAATTAAATAATGTAAATGAGACTGGAGGTCAAAAAGGATTTAAATGTATGATAGAATGAAGCAGGTGGATTTTTTAACATATAATTATATTTTTCTCCCTTTCAACAGAGTAATCAAATCAATATGTCTGATTTCAAAGGTTTTATAGTTTCAAAGGTCACATCAGTACCTACTAAGGAAATATGCTACATTTTACCTCATTCTTGTGACTTTCAGAGATCAATTAATTAATTATGCATACACTGTTTATCAAGATGTATAAGAGATATGGCCAAACAGCTCAAGTAATAAAATGTAATTTGGAAATTGTCACAGCCTGAACCCCTACCCATTCCCTCCCAGATGATATCCATGTTTATGTCTCAAACAATGGGCAGAATATTTCTAAAGAAGAGGCACCACCATGTCTATGAACAGTTCGGGCACAGCATGTTGGAAGAAAAGTACTTTTGTGGACGAACATTAGCAAGTTATTAATGTTCTGAGTGACTGGCACACCTGTTGAGGTGTGGCATTGGTTCTGAGGGCTGGAGTTGTCTACCAGGCGGGGAACCAGCTGCCCCCCTCCACGAAGGCAACTTGGATGCAGGGCTGTTGCGCCCCCCAAAGGTCAACCCCGAAGGTGACCTGGGTGCTGGGCTCCCCCCACGGTGTGGTCTGGGACAGGACTGGACTGGACCGAACTGTATAAAAGGTGAGCCTACTCCCTGTCCACCCATCACCACCCCACACATGGAGTTTCTGCCTGAAACGAAGACTTCTGCCTGAAGAGAAGACACGTGCTGGAACAAGAGATTGGTGATGCTCTCTATGTCTCTGTGCTTGTTTCTTTGTGTGTGTCTCTCTATCTCTGTCTTTCTGCCCCCCCTTTCTTACCTCTCAACTCTTTCCTTCTCTGTCTCCTGTCTGATTTTTGCCTCCAAATAATGACAGTATTATTTGGTGTTTGCTTAAAGGATGATGTGTAGTGGTAATTGATAAGTGTGATTTGGTGCTTGACTCTGAGAAATTGGTTCCTGATGTTTTTGCAGTTGCTGAGGTAAATAAATTTATGTTGTGTTATTCCTTGAGTCATTGTCTGACTTCCCCTAGCCAGTGCTCCTTTTCAGGGAATCACAAAAAACCTCTCTAGACCATCTACGGTAGAGGGGTGAGACAGAAATAAAATTATTAAGTTGTCTAGACATTGGAATGCCAGATTTGTGGAAATATCTGAGAATCCAAAATTTCATAGAAGCTTTGGTGTTGAATTCACTTTTGATTGATCCAAATATTTTGTCTAGTACAGTTGTTTTAATTTAGGAATGTGTAACATAAAATATACTTCAAAATGAAACTTTGTTTTTTACACTTTATCAAGGAACATGTTTTACAATATAAAATATGTCAACAAAATTATCACCTTCCATGGAAAGACACAGTCTCATGGACTGGGATCCATAGAAAATTTTTCAACTAAGTTTTATATCCTCTATAACTGCAGTGTAATAGAGAATAAATTATAGATCTAAACCCATATTTATTCATCTGTTATTTGGCTTTGGAAACCAAAAATATGCAACTACTCAAATAAAGGGAAACAGACAGCATTCCTGACAGCTAAAGCTTTTCATGGGAGGATGAGAAAATAAGCAATTAAATCGTACATCAAAAATCTGAGCAAAATCTACTGCTCAGTAATCTGTACTTTCTTCAGGGAAATTGTAATATACATTCAGATAAGCAAACAAACATGAAGTTTTGTCAAACACAGAAAATGAGACAACAAAAAAGTAACTTAAGAAATAACTCCTTTCTCACAGTCTTTCCAAATAATAATCTAATTTTCTTGTTAGCTGTTATAAAGGAAGATTTTTAATTCAGTGTCTCAGCTAAGCAGGCAACTGTTTCAATGTATAAACAGAACACGTTACCAGCATAGCATAGATATGAAGGAATAAATGAATTTTCATATGAGAGTCAGTATGTATGAAATCCACACACTTAAAATAATTCACTGGTTAGAAAGTAATATAATTATTTTTAAGGTTTTGAAAAAGGGTGTTCCAAAGACAGAGGAATTAAGAGAAGGTGAAATGGGGTACAACTTGTTTAAAAATCGTTGTTCCTAATTTCACAATTAAAGATACTGTGATTAGCACTATTTTAAATGAAGTTCCTCAGAAGAAGGTTTTACACATCTGTAAGAAAGTTATGGTTTTCACTGTTTCTCAAAATGCGATATATAAATATTTACTCTGCATTTTCAACAAGAGTTTGTTAAGGTTTTTAGAGAGTCTCAACAAGAACCAGGAGAGAAAAATCAGAGTTCCTCCCGAGAGGTACCATGTAGTGCCATACTGGTCTGTTCTGTGAAACAAAGAACCACAATTTTTACAAATAAGGCATGTTACCACACTCTGGTTTTGGATCACCTTGAAACAGGACTTAAAACTGTCTGTTATACACATTTCAAAATAATGAAATTCAGATATGAGCTGTTACTCACCCAAGCCAAACCTTGAATCCACAGTGCTAGGGCACTCATAGTGCCGTATTCCAAATTTATTAACCCAGGGTAATGGAAAGATTACAGGGTGCACCGTGACAAAGCCTGCTCCTCCTGGCCTAAGTCCTGCCATTGAGGCCATCAGGAGACGAACACCTGCTGTCTGATAAACATTAGGAATTAGAACATAGCTGTCTGGCACATGACACTAAAGTAGGACACGGTGTACCTGAACACAAGGATTCCCTGGGAATGTAGGCCTATGTATAATAAGAAATATTATTAATTAGCAATGTTGACTACATACGTGATATTACAGAGGGTTTTTTTTTTTTGGTTTGGCTTCATATTTTTGTGATATTACAGAGGGTTTTTTTTTTTTTTTTGGTTTGGCTTCATATTTTGTAAGTGGAAGATGTTCTGTGTTGTGTATTGCACAGACCTGAAATCAAGAAGGAAGATAGTGACCGACTTAGAAATTCAACAAATAATACAGACAAGAAAACTTTCACAGGTTCTAACCTATGAGAAAATTGAAGTTGAAGGACTGTGTACAAATTTCATATCTGGATGATGACTGTCACAAAAGTAAAAATCTTGGCTATAGTCTCATCTCAAAAAGAGGTTCAGAACATTTTTAACAGACCTCAGCTTGATGAATGGATAGATAAATAGATCCCAAGGAAAATTTCTCCCTCAGAAAATGAAGCTCTAGACATTCAGGTGTGACTGAAGCCAACAGAAGAAAAATATGAAATAATTTGCCTCAATTGCTTATTATTATCGTGATCGATGGTCAGCCAAAATTAGAGATAACTGCAGGGTAATAACTTAATTGAAAGTAATCTTTGGGGAACTTCAAGAAGTCCAGAGTTAGAAATATAGTTCTGTGATTTAAAGCAAAATGTTTTTACTGGATTTTAATATTCCTGGATTTTACTGGAATTTTACTATTCCTCACTGTGGGAAAAAGAACTAGGGAGGAAAAGAGAACGCATTTCAATATATCAAGCTGAAACCTAAACTGGAACATTGAAACTGTTACAGCATTAAAATTTAAGAACGTTTGGGAACAACCTCAGCATAAATTTGAGGAACCCCTAGCTATGCAGATTTTAGGACTAATTAATATACATTCAAGTATTCAGCAGCATAGTGTTAAAACTTAGGGGGAAAGTTGATGGGTTTTTTGTGTATCTCTGGCAAACCCAAAAAAAAAAAAAATCCACTTTCCACATGAAAACTGTTAAACCAGTAACAAACCAATTATTCTGACAATATCAGAGCTGGTTAGATATTTTTCAGCAAAATCCTTTCTTGTCAGAAAAAATACAGCTTTCAGTGAATGGAAAAATGAAACAAAAGTGAAAAATGTTCATTGTAGTGGTTTCAATTTTCCATTCAAGTGCTATAATATTAGAACAAGTTGCTTTCATAAGCTTGAAATATTTAACTTCTCTGTATCTCTCAACTGGCTTTCATTCCCTTATCATATAGAGTATGAGTTCTTTTTGTTTTCCTTAATGGTCCCTCTTCTTACCCATAATCTGTCACTAAGTGATGAAAGGTCAACTCCTCCATCTGTATGGCTCATGATATCAACATTTATCACCCACTGGTTACATTTATAAACAAACTCCTCTGCACTTTCTCCCACTCTAAGCTCCTATAACCACCCACAAAACTACCTCATTGCTGTCATAGAGAAAAACTGTTGAACTTGCGTTGTTTATATCAAACCAGGATCAGAGTGGTTTCCAGATTTGTAAGTGACACACAATTAACCAGCAATCAGTGAACTATACATTCAGGATCAACATCAGCAACGCAACAAATAAACCACAATCCCAGACAGTAAGAAAATGTTAATATACACCTATAAATTTCCAAATACCTTTCTGAAACTGTATGCCGCTCTCAGGCATTGTGCACCCCCTCACCCCTGGACATTAGGGGTTACCACCCTCCCACCCCCCAGTATGTGAGAGCAAGTCCCCCACCTTCACACCCTCCTGTAGAGACATGGGTGCTCCTGCTGTAGGTGCATCCCTGTTACTGCTGGCACCTTGCTAAGGCACCAGCATGGGCAGGTGCCCCACACGGCCCCGTGTGAACCTGGAGCAGACTTCCCCCCATGCCAGCCCTGCCTTCTGGTGCCTGGCTGGGTGCAGGCTGCTCCTGTGCCCCATGAGGAGCTGCTGTGCCTGGCTCCAGAAGGGCTGGGGATGCCACAGGGCAAGGCTTGGCGGCGTGTTTCAATTAACATTGATCTTATAAGGTTACGGTTGTGAAACACTTAATCAAAATGGAGAACCTTGGTATTTGAACAGAATGCTTGGTGGTTTGACTTTTTCCTGTTACTATTTTATTTCAGAATATTCATGCCAGGGGAAGCTTCAACATTTGTACTTCATTTTCTAAACTGAAATGCAGACACATTTTGTTATGTCCAGATATCTCATCATATAGAAACTATTTCTCATGAATTATTATTTAAAAACTGAACACCATCACAGAATATCTTACACATTTAAATTATCTCCTGTATTTTATTCATTTGGGGGAAAATGGATAATTTTAATATGAGGTGAAATAATGAACAAATTATCAAGTATACTTGTTATTTGTATGGCATTATTGTTATACACAGTTCTTTACTCATACACATAAAAGACATTTTAAGGCAATTATCTTAAAGTATTTAATAATGTCATGACTAACAACAAACTCCAGATGAAGCGGAATAATTTAATAAGATAATTAAAAAGCAGAACCCATAAATAACTAGAGTTAAAAATTAATTTGAGACACAAGAATGGCTACTGAAATATACAGAATATGCTTTTGTATGACTATGTATTAGCAAGCACAACAGAAGTCAATTCGTATAGCAAAACAACAGGTGCTGAGGAGTTTGTATCTGTGTTGTTTGTGTTTGACACTTGCTTTAAACATTCTCTGTTTTGATCCTGTGAAATCAATGGTTGTCAGCAGCTGTTGTCCATTAGATAATCCTCTGTAATCAATCTTCCATGTTATTTTCACCCAAAAGGTACTCAGCATTTATGGTGTAGAAGCACAGTGTACATCAGGGTGTAGGTGAGGGTAATTGGGAGACAGACTTCTTTCTGAGCTATGAATCCCATGAAGATGTAACTGTTATAAATATGTGGCTCATAAAGAGACTCTGCAATTTCATCTTATTTTCTGAGTTAAAATAACATTTTCATTATTTGTAAAAGGGAATTCATTCTACGATTCTATGGTTAATTAATTAATTATTTGCATTTTTTAATTTTGCCAAAAAAGTTTATAAAAGCAATCACATTTAATCTGTAGAAATATAGATATTTAATGAAAATAAAAGGTCTCTATGACCAAAGGTATATAACACATTCAAACAAGAAATTGTGTCAATTCAGAATTACGTAATTTCAAAACACAAAATACAACCCATCAGACAAGAAAAGAAAATACACAAAGATTAAAAAAATAGTTTAGACTTCCAGTGGATCAACAAACCTTTATTGTTAATTTAATTCAAATCACAGAACCTTAAAAATTCCTCAGAGTGAATTCTGGACAGTTTGTGTAACTGATCTGAATGGGTGGATGCAGAACTGTGCTCAGAAAGTGTTATTAGTGGTTCACTTTCAAACCACAAGTACATACTGTGATTCTCTCCCTCAAGGTTCTCCTTACTACTATTCAATGCTATTCAGTACTTTTGCAAGTAAGTTGGAGGTTGGAACAGAAATTTTATATTTATTACATCCATATATGGCACCACACTGGGGGAAACGACAATTGCAGAAGGACTGGATTAGAATTTCATATAATTTTGAGAAACTGGAAAACTGGTATGAGAAAAAGGAACAGTGTTTGATGAAGCCAAAGATAAAAGTCTACACTTAGATGGGAACAAATGATTTCACAAACTGGAAGAACAGTTTGAGGGTAGACTGCAATTCTTCAGAGAAGGGTTTTGGGATTCTGATACAAAGTAAGCTATAGTGAACTGCTGTTGAACTAGCCTGCTGTTCTGAAAAAGAGAAATATTTTGTTGGGATGTACAATTATGTGGTATCTGTAAAGGTAGTGTCTCTTCTCTACCTGAAAATGTTAAATTATACTGTGTACTCTGTCTCTAATGTGTGGATCGGCTGGGAAGAGTCAGGGTAGAAAAATGTAATTTACAAGAGCAGTCTGAAAACATTTGCGTTTTTACTTGGGAGGGAAGTTATAGCTTTCATCAAATACACAAAAATATAGTTGCAAAGACTAAAAATAAAATAAATTGGTTTGCATGTCCACAGTCAAGTGAACTGGAAGTAATGGATATAAATTGCATCAAATGAGACTTGAGTTACAGATTAGGAAAAGCATAAGCTATTTTTAAAACCTGTAATAGATTGCCTACATGCATTATGGACTTTCCCGCACTACAAATTTTTGAGAATGTCTTGATCCATCAAAAATCATTCCAGTGGATGAAGACGTATGGATTTGATACCTCTTAAAACTCACTTGTCATATTTTTTGAGCCCTTTGTTGTTGATCATTAATATTGTTAATATGGTAAATGCAGGTGGTTCTTGGCTATTACAGTGCTAACTAATAAGATGCACCAAGATACACAGATTGAGAACGAATGTGATTGATAAATATTATTTTAAACAATTTGAAGATTTAAGATGCTCTTAGCTTTGTTTAGCTCTTTGCTCTCTGCTTTTTCTATGTGAAATGTGTTCCTGTGCAGGTTGCAGGAAAATTGAGAGAGTATTTTTCTCTTAAAATGGTAGAATTTCCTTTCTTATAGTGATAGCAGTGCAGGGAACATCTAGTAGAAGATAAGTGAAATATGAAAAAAAATATTCAGTGGAGAATGACAATTCTATCTTTCTGCATCTGATTAAATAAAGGAAATTTAGCATCTTGCCATTTTAATATAAGCCACAAAGGGTTACTGATAAATTCTGTTTCAAAATGGTATATCTTTTCAAGACATTTTTCTTGTGAGTGGAAAAATGCCACATCTGGCCTCTGAGATTGTGACATTATTTCTGTGCTTGAGAAATACACTAAAAACTTCTACTTGTCTAGGCAAAGGAAAGCTTTGACCTTTTTTCAGACAAAGTGCCTGAATAATATGGTGATGAGGATTACATAAAGAACAATAATGTGAATCTTCTCTTTC
>NW_010116752.1:8958-17263 GCF_000699245.1 Pterocles gutturalis
TCTCACAGGTTACTTGTTCCAGATCAGGAGTCAAAACAAGATAAAATCTTTTCCATTTCTCTTGTGTACTTAGCTCTCTCCTCTGTAGTTTAAGCTGTTAAATATAACTTTTAACCTGAACCTTTAGCTTGGGACTTTAGTTATTATTTAAGGTCCTATGTAGCAGAATTTTGAATAAAACTGTTACATTAAAATTTCAACCCTTTTTTGAAACTTCACTGTTTATGGAAATTGTTTAAGGAATTTAGTTCATATTTTACATAGGTATGCAACAAAAGAATCTGTATTTACTAAATGATTTGTAACTGTTGATATTATATTTTAGATGTATGTAAATGTATGACATTAATGGAGTCATTCGCTAGAGGTGAACACGAAATAAGTTCTATGCATTTAATCTTTTACCTAACTAGAAGAAAACAGTATTAATATGGAAATATTTTTATTTAACTTTTCAATAATGTTTTTCAAAAAAAGAACTAGATTATTTAATATTTGATCAACTGTACATAACAGAGATAAGCGTGTTTTCCAGTTTAGACCAAAAGAAAATAAGACATTTACAAATATTCAAAATAAGTGAATTTCTGCTCAATAGATTTAAAGTTAACCTCCAACATCTTTACAGTTACTCTTTTTAAAATGTTTTAAAATGGCTAAAGTGCTTATTGATTTATTCTTTCTAAATTTCAGTTATACTTTCTATTGTATTTCTATTATATGTAACTTATAATAATGTAATTAATTATTAGTACGTAGTGCATCAGTTTGACGGGGCACAAATGGCTACAGTCCCTCTAGAAAAATGTATGTGAGACACTTACAGGCAACGATCAAAGCAATGGATTGATGTTTTAGGTTCTGTCACACTCTCCTGCTACTGATCTGAGAGTAAATCACATATTAGTGATTTGTTATTTATAAACTAGATCTAAATATACCTTTAATACTATCCCGGACCATCTATAAAATACTTTATTCCTTAGTACTAACTAGTCTTCCTTGATTTCTAGAAATGTGGTTCTTAGTGCCTCATCTGCCATGTAATCTGTGGTGGAATTAATTCCAGGGGCTCTGAAGCAATGCACAGCAGTGTTTGCTGCGGTGTCAGGCACTATCATAGTTAGCAGTGCCAGCTGGCTGGTCTCATAGTAGGGCTCTCTTCCTGTCGAATAAACATCCTATGACCCAAGGAGGCCTCCCCTGCTGCTCTCAGTGATTTAGCAGCCTGTAAGTGACAATCAAGACACAAAGAAAAGTAGCTCAAGTCTTTGTACTGGTCTGTTCATGGAAAGGAAATTTGATTCCTCAAAAGTAGTGACATTAATTGCATTGGTATGTCTGAATTTTGTCCAAGGTCTTCACAAAGTCTTATTGGTTATGTTGGTGCATAGCATATGAAAAAGATGAAAATTCAAAAGAAGGTCAAATTATATTTATGTTAAAAATTTATTTTACCTGCTTCATCTGGAAATAAACTACCCACAATTAAATTCATACCTTTATTTTCTTAGTGAGAGACATGCAGAAAATCAGTGCTTCAGGCATTCTTCAGGCTTCTTTCTGCATTTGTTAGTCCAACATGATGAAAGTTTACACTTTTTTTTTTTTTTTTTCCAATGGTCAGCTAACAACCTATGGGAACATTACAAGTAAATACATAAGTAAGTAGGAAATAATATTTATAAGTATTACAAACACATATTTTGTAATAAATAGATCTATCATTCTGAAGTCATAGCTGACTGCAAACAAAATTAACAAAAGCATTTGTTTTAATACGGTAGTTTTTATTTTAAGTGTTGTAGAGAAACAAAGTTTCTTATGCCTCTGCAGAGGTAGCAGTAAAGATCTGCAGTATGTGAAGGCCTGACCGATACTGTGAGAGAAAAAAAAAACCCCACAATAAAATAATGTCATAAATTGCTGTAGCCAAAAGATGACTGTATCATTAAAGTAAGTGAATTCTCAAAATTAATGTCCAGTGCTAACAAGATTATTAAATTCTTTGTCCTGTACATACGTGGAGTGCAGAGGCACCCCAAGAGCAGGAATCCTGTTACTTCTCTGAGTTAACTCTATATTATTGTTCTAGTGCATTTGAACAGTGCAGTGGGAAACAAAGATCACAAAGACTTCTTGTGCTGTCTTTTCACACCTTCCTGGAACAGTTTATCACAACTGAGTCATAAAGGAAACAGACTGTAATGTTGTCTTGCAAAAATCCATTGACCTTGGTAGAATGTCTTGTGAAAGAGAACTCAGCTTAGTGTGAAACACAAAACAGGGACACGGAGTGAGTTTCCTACACAGAAAGAAGTGGTCATAGGGTGGGTATTTTTTTTCCTACAACAGGGCAACCAAAGAGTATCTTTCAACTACTTGGAACTTGACTTAAATAAATTCATATTAAAAAAAATACCTTCTTTCTGCTGTCATGCAGAAAGAATATTCTATTCATATTAAAAAAAATACCTTCTTTCTGCTGTCATGTAGAAAGAATATTCTATTTGCCTACTGAAAAACAATCTATCAGATAAGGAAGTAAAAATATGAAGCCTGTATTCCTGAATCAGTTATTTATGCAAATTTTACTCCAAATGAACATTAAAAAAACCTTCCATGTCAATTGTAAAGCAGGAAAAGGGAAATAGAAGTCTTTATTCAGCACATTAGTTGTGATTAAGGACTATGAAAATCCTCATCTTCAATCAGTTATTTCAAAACTAAACCTAAAGTAAAAATACCTAAAAGTTACCCTCCAAATCTCTCTTTACAATGCCATTTACAAATGAGATTTCCAGCTGAACCCCAATTGTGTTTAGTTAACCAAGCTGTCAGATTGTTATTGGTATTTTTAATATGAAGTTATTCAAGGGTATCATTCTGAACATATGCAATAATTATCAGAGGGAAAGATGCGATGTATTAATTTGGTTGCCATTACAGAAAAAGCAAATGTGAACTACTGACTGCAGTAAAAAAAAGGTGTTTGACTTGTCTGTATTTGAAAATTTCTTATCTGAAGAAAGGAAAAGAATACACTGGGTACTCTTGATCTTTATTTTAAGTCACCTGTCATCAGTGTAAATGGCTGTCTGTGTTAGGAATCCACTGCTGCAGAAGAAGGTCAAACTACATTTCATGATTCTCACTGTCACAAATACCTGTTTTATACTACAACAGTGCCTATTTCACAGTTGGAATTTCTCTCTTCTCTTAGGTCTGCAAAAACATCTGTATTTATAAGATACTGTTACTTTGATTCTTAGCAGAATTTTAGATCATGTCTAGAATATTCCCTAAATAATTCATACTTAAAAATGCCAGCTATCTAAATGCCAGTGTGTTGAAAGCAGGTTGACCAACTCAACTGAAAAAAAAAAAATAAAATAACAATCACAGTAGTTAAAAAATCTTATCTCTTCGACAAACAGGAATGAGAGTTCAACCTTAGTGTTTAAGCTCCAAAATTGAATTAATGATCTTGGTAAAGCTTTCATTTTAAACAATTACAAAGAAAGAGTTTCTCTGAGGTTTTTTTTTCTTCCCTGTGCAATACAGATGGTTTCAATTTCTAGGTGAAATAAATCAAAGGTGAATTATATAGTTGTAATTAGTATAGTTGTATAGTTGTAAGTTACAATTTTTGTAAATTTACAGTGCAAGATGACCCAACTATTTTATGTATTTCTCAAAAACGCATAGTAGGATTTCCTGTTTTCTTACAAATATTCTCAACCTTTCACAGAAGAACTTCTTCCAAATTGTCCCTAAATCACTGAAACAACTATTAGCTGGGCTTTCTGGGTTTTTAACTAACAGTCTCCATATTTTCTTGCTATTTTCCTTTCTACCTATATTTTTCCATAGGATTAGACTATTTACGTTACATTATTTTATCTCAAGCATTACATGTATCATGATTGTTCTAGTTAAAAAAAAAGATCTTCAGTACTAAAGATTTGTTGAATTACAATACCTAAAACCTACTGTTTCCCTCTATTTTTTTTTTTTTGGTCTGAAATTAGTGGTATTCAGAACATTCCAGGTGACAAAATTTCTCAGGCAGCAGATATTTCTCACATATAGTACGAATATATAAAAATAAATGATCAATGGCACTATTAAGTTGTCTATAGGTAACAATATGTATTTGAGGTTGTTACAAGGTTGACACCCAAGAAACGTGTATTCCTCAAAAATCGAATCATTCACCATGGCAGGGGGGTTGGAACTCAATGACCTTTAAGGTCCTTTCCAACCCAAACCATTCTACGATTCTGTGATTCTATGAATATTTCTTCTGTTACTTCAATGTATGTTTGTTTGTTGTTTGTTTGTTTTGTGCTAATAGCAAATATTGAACAATTCTAATCAGAATAATATCTCTGTTTTGGTGGGGTTGAGTAAGGTTGGCTTGTGATGGATGAATATATGTAATAACTTTATGCAGAAATAATCAATTTTTGTTTGCTTTTGTGTGTATGCTTACAGACAGCCTAATATCATACTGATTGGGATAATTTTGCAGATCATATTTAATGTAAAATTTTACAGAAAGCCAAACTATAGATTGGTAGGCTTGGGTATTGTCATATTGAGTTCATGTACAGATGTGACAGAACTTCTCTAAATTTGCTTAGATAAAGCTTATAATGGGTTATTGCATGTTTGTCCAAAGTTTATATAACAAGTATTGAGAAGATGCCATTAATGATCGGAGACACATAAAGTTATAGCAGACAAGTGAAAGTTTTAAGGACAAACATTGAACTTGGATGTCTGTGTACAGTCTTTCCATTCCTCTGCAAAGTAAATCACATTTGCTTATCTTTCTATAACTTCTGCTTTCTAGTATAAGCCAACACATTTTCTGCATCAACTCATGTTAGTAAGAAGGTTTTCTAGGGCTGAAGAAATTAATACTTCAGTTCCCTCCTCAATTTGGAGCTGATAAGGTGTTTTGCTTTGAGGAAACAATATTCTGTAACTGTATATTATTTGGCAGGGGCGGAGGTGTGTGGTTTTGGTTTATGTCTTCTTCTGAGAAACAACAACTTTTAAAATGTTGTCAATTTGCAAACAGGGAAGTTTGATGTGAAAATAAATTCAGAAGCTGTTACCTTGTGTCATTTGGTAGAAATGCTAATAATATATTCAAATGTAATTTTCCAATATCTGCAATAGTCCAAATTCTACAGATTTTGTTCACCTTGATGATTAATTATTCAGCTATTATAGTCAGCTATTTTTTTTTTTGTAGTGGCTGGATTTATTTCTGCATGAGAAGAAAGGGAGAGGTGGACCAGGTGAAATATAGAAACCAAACAGCGTTTATTTTGATTAATTAGAAGAAACAGAAGATTGCTTCTAATTATTTTCTGGTATCCAAATATTTCCTGTCTGGAGCTAACTATTCATTAAAGTATTATGACCAGAAACAATACTATAAAAATATCATCCCAAACTGATTTAGAATTTCTTTTTGTCCCTGGTCCTGAGATAAGATATCTGAAAATTTGCCATTTAAACCCATCACTCCAGTTCTGAATTCCTCTTTAGGGACAAATCTATTGATTCTCATTTCCTGCTGTCATTTTTTCTGTTCTATTCATCTTCTGTGTTTTCTTCTCTCTGTGTGTACAATCTCTGACGTGTCACTTGTGTAAATTTCTGCTTAAAGGGAAAAAGGCTCAAATAAGCATTATTGGTTGTTGCAAAACACAAATAAAAATTTCCACTGTGTAATTACAGGAGGCCACAAGTAAACAAAAAACCTCAACACTGAAATACACTGACCACATTATATAATTTATAAATAGTGTGTGAACAGGAAATAAAGCTGTTTTGAATTGTATCCTTTATCCAGTAACTTATGCAAAATAATATCCCTAATAATATATTTGCTTAATATAACATCTCTTTCTAATTTGCATATGATAGTTTTATACCATGAAGTTGTGCAATTTCTCTTTGTGGAAAAAATAAGTGCTTACAATGCTGCTGTGTCTTTTGCTATGACTGGTTGTATTTATTTTGAGGCTTCTTATTTCATTAGCATGTTCTTTGTTACAGCAATTACTGGCTTAGAATATTGCAGCTCTGTTTTCCTATTCGTAATTTTTCTGTTGTACAAAAATGGTGTTGTTTGCTTTTTATGTGATAAATGAGTACAATGCCTTATATGAAGATTTCATTTGAACCAGTTTTGTTTCATTTAGAGCTTAACAACTAGTATTTTCTGTTTTCTGTTTTCTCTGTGTCCAGTTAATTGCACAAGTTTTTTAACTTTTCTGAAGAAAGCAAGCAAGGTCATTTGCTTCTGTATAATAGGATTGAGAAGTTTCCCACAAGTCATACGAGGTTCGCATCCTATCTGTGAATATATTAAAAAAGAAAAAAAAAAGGCATAATTGCATACACCATATATGTTTTGAAGACTGCATTTCATAAAACAGTGTCCTATTAGGTCTAATTTAATACAGTGAAGAACGAAAATTCCTTTTCCTTTGATTAACATCAGTAGAAGGTTTCACAAAGCATATGTATACAAAGTGAAAAAAGGAAATTATAAGCCTGCTTTTTAAATGGTTTTTTTTTTCAATTAAACACACATGTAGATCTATGATAGTTTTCTGATTTTGATAAACTCATTTCATCACATTTAGGTACACAGCTAATCACAGAATCATTTAGATACTAAATAAAATAAATTATCCATAGCACCATAATCCTGAGTTCCAACAGCAAAACACTGATGTTACTAGCTAAGTGAAAAGAAATGTTGGTTGTGGTTTTTTTTTCTTTCATAGAAGCAATGTTTCATATTTTCATCAAATTTCCCATCTAAACAGTTCATAATTTTATCAAATTCGCTTACTAGATGGAAGTCTTTCTTTTAGGGGAGATCTCTTTTTATGTCTGAGTGTGCACGTATATATGCAGTGTGGAAGCCTTTTACTTCTTATTCTAGTGTCTGATGCACTGCCGGAATTTGCAAGCTTGGAAGCATGTTAACTACACACAGTGGGGTGCTGAGCTTTCTAGAGGAAGGGAATCTATGCTGTCACATGAGCTGTGTGGAAAAGCATAACAGATTGCAAAAGCACACCACATTTCATGAATAAAAGATAAAGCCAATTCAAGAAAGGCTTTTGTCCTTTATCCTACAACTTTCAAGCTGCTGTGTATAAGATATATAATCATTTTTCTTAACTTTTAATATTTTGTGATACAAATTTCCAATCTTTTGTTTAGTTTTAATGTAATATGTCATCTTTTCATTGAATCCCAGTGATTCATTCAATAAATTGATAAAATGTATCAATTAAGCATAGAAGCAGAGACAGATGTTACTGAAATTTAAGAATACCAAGACCGCAATGCACACGCATGTCACTTGCCCCAATAATTGTGACATTCAAATGTATATCTCCTTTACCTGTTTTGTAAGGGTGGATGCCCAACAGAGACTATTTTCTTAGACATAAGATTCATGTGTTACTACACGTACTTAAACCTTTATAAAATTTTAAAAAGAAGAAAACACTTTTTTTTTGTATCATTAGAAAGAAACATTATCATTTAGGATAATGATTAATCTGCCAGAATGAGATGAGGACCCTAACTTTAATGTGTGTTCTTGCACAAAATCTCACTGGGCTCATCAATCTTGACAGCTTTAGTAGGATTCATTAAGCATTAGTTAAATTAGCCATAACTTCTTAACGTTATTGGCTAATTGCTTTGTGAGTCTGAGGTAACTCCAGAGTATACTAAAGCTCCATATCAACACAATAAACTTGTACTTCTCAGTGTGATATCACACTATTTAAATCTTAATTGATGGTTGATCTTCAGAAGCTGGAATGGACTTTATTTAATCCTTAAATAGGAGGAAGTGAACAGTAAAGTGAAGATTTTATTGCCTGGTGCAAATATAGTTTTCAATATGCTGACAATACTGGTGAAGATAACCAGCTGAAATTTGCAGAAGTGCCTACTGGAAAGTATTCCAACACAGAAAAAACACCATAAGCACTCAAGATAATACCACCTTACATCATTTGTTGACTGGAATATTGTGGTCTTCTTCCAACTTAAACCAGTATGGCATGGATTCCAAGTCAAAGTTTCAGGCAAGAAAATGTGTTGTTTCTGAAAAATGTGTTGTAGCTTGCCTAGAAGTTATGAACCTGAGCAAGAAATTACTGAATGAGTAGCCTAACCTCTTATGCAGGCAGGCAGGTAAAAGAGTTACTGTTACCTATAAACTTGTTACAAAAACAAAGCAAAGCAGGAA
>NW_010116752.1:17308-21713 GCF_000699245.1 Pterocles gutturalis
TTTATCCCTATTCTTCTCTTTAGAAACTATTGGGGTAAAAATTTGAGGATAATCCATGCCTGCATATGAACAAATGTAGGCTGAGCCCAGTAATGCACCTGGGTGCCAAAAATGCATTGATATTATACTTCAGGCACCTTAGAGGGTTTAGAGCTCATCACAGAACCATAGAATGGTTTGGGTTGGAAGGGGTCTTTAAAGATCATCTAGTCTAACCTCCCTGCCATGGCCAGTTACATCTTTCACTGGATCAGGTTGCTCAAAGCCCAGTCCAACCTGATCTTGAACACTTACAGAGACAGGTCATAATCTACAAGTTCTCCCGGCAACCTGCTCCAGTGTCTCACCACCCTCATAGTAAACAATGCCTGCCTTATATCTGATCTAAATCTACCCTCTTTTAGTTTAAAACCATTATTTACAGTGCTATCACGATGGGCCTTGGTAAAAAGTCTCTCCCCATCTTTCTTATAAGCCCCCTTCAAGTATTGAAAGGACCCAACAAGGTCTCCCTGGAGCCTTCTCTTCTCCAGGATGAACCCCAACTCTCTCAGCCTTTTCTTCATAGGAGAGGTGCTCCAGCCTTCTGATAATTTTTATGGCCCACCTCTGGACCCACTCTAACAGATCCATGTCTTTCTAACACTGGAGATACCAAAGCTGGATGTAGTACTCCCAGGTGGGGTCTCACAAGAGTGGCGTAGACTCCCTTGATCTCCTGGCAACACTTATTTTTATGCAGCCCAGGATACAATCGGCTTTCTGGGCTGCAAGTGCATGTTGTCAGCTCGTGTCTAAATTTTCACTCACCAGTATCCCTAAGTCCTTCTCGGCAAGGCTACTCTCAATCTGTTCACTGCCTAGCCTATACTGAAGAAATATGAAGTACCTGGTTGCTTTGTCCATGTCTCTTTGGCATTTAAGAAAACAAGTCATGGCTGCAAACTGTATGTCAGTCTATGTGCTGGTCCTTTTCTGAGAATGGGCACTTATTAGTGCTTCGAAACAGTAACAGTTCCAGTCCAGGAGCACAAGGTTCAAACTGAGAGCTTGAAACCCAGTATTCTGTGAAGAACTCATTAATCACCAAATTGCAGAAATGCCCTTCCTGTTGTAACTGCATCATGATACAGCAGAAAATTAAAGCAGAACCCTGGCTCTGTTGTTTAGCATCGAGCAATATGGAGCTGGGGAGTGAAGAATCTTTGATTCTAGTCCTTGGTCCTAGAGTCATAATACATGGTATGAACATTTTTATCAGGAGGTTGCTGCAGCTGGGACAGCCAGGCAAATTTTATTGCTTGCTGATCTTTTCCTAAGGAACAGGACAGCCTGGTTTCTACAGCTCCAGCACTGCAGGCACTACAGCACTGCAAGGAGCGCTGAGGGGTAAAACTAAGGAAGGAATGGCACTAGGAAGGAGTACCCCCTTCACCTTCTAGTAAATTAGAATTTTACCTTAGGTGTCCTCTGATACCTGAATTCCTCCACTCTTCAAACAAAGCTGACAGTATTGCATGGATGATGCTCAAGTGACAGGCGAATTGTATCTCGTCCTTTTAGAGCTGTCCAAATTCTCAGCCTCATCACTGTACCTGGATAGCAGAGAGATTCCAGACAAATAAACAACCCCTGCCATCACTCTGGGCTATGGCAACAGCTTCCCACAAAGGGTCACAGAGCTTATACTGGATACTCATGTCTCAGGAAGCAGAGAGCAAAGCAGGAGTAGGAATGTCCCTGCTTTGGTGATTGTCTTTGTAGTCAAGGAACTCACAAAGACAGAAGGTCTCACATGAAGATAAATGGTCTCCTAGAAATCAAGGCAGAGCTTAATTTCCTTATTGGGAAATCAAAAGTGAACAGAGGTGGGTGCCAAAAAGAAGGTTGAAAAATTTCTCAGCTATTTTTTTTATTCTGTAGAATGGTACCTAGTTGCCCAAGTGAAGTTTTAAGAACTTCCCAGTGAGGATTCTCATGTAGCACAAATAAATGAATGAGATGAGGGAACTGGAACACTGAAATGAAAACAAAGGAAAATCAAAGCTGGTTATATTACTGCAATAGTTATGGCTAACCATATGTTTTGCTTAATCACCCATCATGTTAAATCAAGAATGATGTTATACAACTTGATTAGAGAAATATGAATCAAGAACTGTTAAATACGGGGATGGGCAAGGACATTACGGGAAAAGAAAAAACTATCCCCAGAAATAAGATACATCTCAGAAGAGAGCTGTTGTGCAGGGAATTTTTCCTTAAATGAGAGTTTGGGATGTATGTCTGGAAACTGTGAGCAAATGGCCCCAGGAGGTAATCCTTTGAGACTTCCGCCTGACAGTGTGCCATGCAGGTGTGTTACAGCTAGCACATGCCCATTACACTAGGACCAGTCTTCAGAGGTAAAATACACAGAATAAAACTTTGGATAGAAAAGCCTGATAACCTTTTCCTGAGGGGCAGAGAATTTTTGTGGTTTAGGAAAAAATAGCAGAGATTTCTGAGTGTGGCAAACAGTTTCTAACCTATTTGGTCCCACAGCTTTGGGCTAAAGATGCACACTTCACATATGAAATACATTTTCCTGTAATACAAGGTATATGTAAAGTTGCACCCTGTTATTTCAGTGCCATGCTAAATAAAGCTATCACCCCATATCTCAGTCCAAAGTAGTATAATTCCTTAGATTTTGACATCCTACAAAAAAAAAAAAAAAAAAAAAAAATAGTGGTTGGGTTGGCCTTTGCGCTGCCAGACCCCCTCCCCAATGCTCTGTCACTTCTCAGTGGGACAGGGGGAGAAAGCAGAATGAAAAAGCTTATGGGTCAAGATAAAGACAGGGAGTTCACTTGCCAACTAATACGGGACAAACAAATTTAGTTGAGGAACATTAATTTAAATTACTCCATTAATAAAATAGAGTAAGATGGTGAAAAATTAAAACAAAACTAAACCCACTTTCCCCCCACTCCTCTCTTCTTCCCAGGCTTCCCATGACACTGAAATTTGTTCTTGGCTATTATGCAGGAAGGCAAAACTATCTAGGTGACACCATGTTAGCTATAGCACAGAAAGTTAGCTATAGCACAGAAACAACACATACTAAAACTTAACTCTCAAAATTGATTACAAAATAAAGATTAAGATAGTAGCAAGGATCTAAATCTGAGACATTGATGGGCAATTGGGCCCCATGACATTGAAATTTGTTCTTGGCTATTATGCAGGAAGGCAAAACTATCTAGGTGACACCATGTTAGCTATAGCACAGAAAGTTAGCTATAGCACAGAAACAACACATACTAAAACTTAACTCTCAAAATTGATTACAAAATAAAGATTAAGATAGTAGCAAGGATCTAAATCTGAGACATTGATGGGCAATTGGGCAGATGCCTGGACATTGTTGTGCTATGCAGTGGAACAAGGAATAAAAGAGCTGATACCAGCGAGATATACATGTTAAGGTACAATTCACTTTCACAGTGAAATAATTGTGTTTGAATGGTGCACTGTCACAGACAGAAAACAAGAGCTGTCAAGTCCTCCTAGCACTACTGATAATAAACATGATGATATTGACTCAAATGCAGGTAGCTCAAATTGGTGTTATCCTTTTTCGGTATTTCACTATCATAATCAGTGTGGGCAGAGGGAGTTCAGCTCAGTCTGTCCAGTGGTGCTGTCACAGGCAGAGTCCTTTATGTTTCTTTGCACATCCAAACCTGAATAGCTGAAGCTGTTTCCTCTTTGGAGTGACAATGAAACTTAGATTTTGACATTGTAATTGTCAACACACTTTTTAATTTTTTTTTTTTTTTTTGCTTAGGTGTGAATGCAGGATTAATTCAATACATAGCTGCAATACATGTTGCAGCATTCAAAAGTGAAGACTTTTTTTTTTCCCTAAGATAGCCAATAATTCATCAAAATTATCTGTGTGGGAAGTGTGTATTATGTCATTAAATACACCTGCTAAGTTGTACATGAGACAAATGTCCTGGGTTCAGCTGAGACAGAGTTAACTTTCTTCATAATAGCTAGCAAGAGGCTGTGTTTTGGATTTGTGCTCAGAAGAAAGCTGATAACAGCGATGTTTATAGTTGCTGCCAGGACATTCAAGGTCTCTTCAGCACCTCTGCTGTGCCTGTGTCTGCAGGTGCAGGAAAAGCTGGGAGGGACCAAAGCCCCAATTGCTAGCCTGGAATTCGATTTTAAGTTCGGGATTGAGACCCAAAGTGGCCAATAGTCTATTCCATAACACATACACGTCATGCCCAGTATATAGGTGAGGGCTCTCTGAAAACTTATCCCTTTTTTTTTTTTCCTGGATGCCTTCTTGCTCTGGGTCAGCTCTTTTTCCAGGTTGTCTCTCTCAAGGGTGGTCCCTCTCGCCGGGCCT
>NW_010116753.1:0-4591 GCF_000699245.1 Pterocles gutturalis
GGAGAGAAGCGAGATCCCCCCCCTTCAGAGCTGGTCACCGCAGCGCGGGGCGAGCCTGCTGCCGGGGGGAGGTGGCCGCCGGGGCCGGGGTGCTCCACTCTGCCCCCCAGTTTCTCACCTGCCTGTGTCCCTTGCTGATGAAAAGCATCTCCTCGGTGCCCGCGAACCAAACCCTGCCAGAAATGCGTGCTGTCACTTCTCCTTCCCAGATGTTGTGCATAATTCTATTAAAAGAAAAAGACTCCTCGTCGTCTTTCCAGCTTGGGCATGGGACCTGAAATGGTCTGTGTTCAGTGCTGCGGCACTCAGGGAGCTGGAGATGGGTCAGAGACAGGTCTGAGACCATAGACCCTCAGTACTATCTGTAGCTCGGGATAATGCTGTTCAGGAGACTTTGGTAGTACAAAGTAAAGTAGGTAGTTAATTCCAGGAGAAAGTACATCACAGAAATCCTTGAAGCAATTCTCAAAAGTTCAGCAAGTGATCACCACAGTCATCTCCAGTACTGTCACTGTGGCCTCCAGGAGTACAGGAAACTGCAAGAGACATCAGAAGATAGGAATGTGGGACATGTATCTGAAGATAACCGCAGAACTATTCAGCCCCATGAAAAAATAATTGGCAGAATTGGTTACTGTTGTGCTGTAATTTCTCGGCAGTCTCAGAATCACAGGATGGTTGAGGTTGGAAGGGACCGGTAGAGGACATCTGGTCCAACCTGCCTACTCAAGCAGGGCCACCTAGAGATGGCTACCCACGATCACGTCCAGACAGCTTCTAAAGATCTCCAAGGATGGAGACTCCACAAGCTCTCTAGGCAACCTGTGCCAGTGGTCAGTCACCCTCTCAATGAAAAAGTGTTTCCTGATGTTCAGAGGGAACCTCCTGTGTTTCAGGTTGTGCCCATTGCTTCTGGTCCTGTCACTAGGCAGCCCTGAGCAGAGCCTGGCTCCCTCCTCTTTGCACCCTCCCCGCAGGTATTTACAAACATTGATGAGATCCCCCTGAGCCTTCTCTGCTCCAGGTTGAACAGTCCCAGCTCTCTCAGCTTTTCCTCTGAGGAGAGATGCTCCAGTCCTTTCATCATCCTTGTGGCCCCTTGCTGGACTCCCTCCAGTATGTCCATGTCTCTCATACCGGGGAGCCCAGAACTGGACCCCGGACTCCAGGTGTTGCCTCATCATTGTCGAGTAGAGGGGAAGGGTCACCTCCCTCGACATGCTGGCAACACTTCTACTGCACCCCAGGACACCACTAGCCTTCTTTGCCTCAGGGACACATTTCTGGCTCATGTTCAACTTGGTGTCCACCAGGACCCCCAGATTCTTTTCTGCCAAGCTGCTTTCTGGCTGGGCAGCCACCAGCATATACTGCTGCCGGGTGCAGGACTTTGCACTTCCCTTTTTTGAGCTTTGTGAGGTTCCTGTCAGCCCATTTCTCCAGCCTATCAAGGTCCCTCTGGATGGCAGCCCAACATAGTGTATCAGCAACTCTTCCCAGTTGTGTATAATAAGCAAACTTGCTGAGGGTGCACTATGCCCCATCACCCACATCATTAATGAAGATGTTGGACAGTTTTGGATCCCATGTTGACCCCTGCTGTACACTGCTAGTTGCTGGCCTCCAACTAGACCATGCAACTAATCACAACTCCTAGACTGCTTCCCTCTCCAGCTGAGTCAGCTGCAAGACAGGCACCATTCTTATGTTCTGTTCCTTCATCTTATGCCCCCAGCAGTGACTATCCCTATCTCTTCCCACTAAAATGGATTGCCGGTGAAAGAGTTAGCAGGGCTGGCATCTGACTTTCATTATAGGCATCAGAGCTGACATGTTGTTGAGATAAAAGATGGGCAGGGTTTGGGCTACACTGTATTATTGAAGAAACAGCAACGGTTCATGCTTGCAAGAATGTCATAATAACCATAAGTCAAACAAATCAAGCTTAAGCATGCTGTCAGTGAACACTGACAGAGCTGGCAACAGCATGCGCTGCTTGAGCATAGACGATGTGCAGAATTTGCAAGCAATAAGCAGTGCACTTGTCAACAACTGTGTATAGATCCTTCCAGATTAAAACAAGGAAATACGCTTAAGGAAATGGTGCAATGGTTTGAAAGCACATGCTTTAACGAAATAGTGCTTATATATTACAGAATCTGAATAGTTAATTTAAATAATCTCCCAAAATGTATGAAGAAAAGCTCTGCCCATGAGCAAAATCTGTCAGATTTAAACTTCTGTGAAGCAACTTTGCCTAACTAGATACTCAAAAGGGAATTAAAAGGTATGACAGCACAAACATCAGTAAAGTTTGGGACAGGCAGTGTGAGAAAGGAAGATGTACATCTTAAAACTGACTTCTATTCATGAAGCATTACCTTTGTGAAGTAAAATATCAGGCCAGTTGTCTTGCAATGGAAGATTATCCAAACATTTATTAGTTTGGGCAAGGAAGTAAAACACTGGTCGTGAACAAGTAATTTATTTTAAGAACACAGTGAAAGGTATGAAAGTAAAATATTAATGGAACTTTTGCCAATGCTATTGTAATGGTAGGAAAAGGACAAAGAACAAACCTTAAGAAGTACATTTCTCCTTTGCCAGCATTATCAGTGACAAATGTTGACACTACTTAATTTTAAAATAAATACTACTGTTTTTTTCAAAGTCCAAAACAAAACACTCTACAAAGTTTTGGAGAAAGGAAAACTAAAAGGGAAGGGGGAAATACAATTCAACCAGAGAAAGAATATCCTGAAAGCCAAATTAATCCATAACTCTATCTGTCAAGTGTACAAGTAACCATTAGAAACGGATGCAGTTATAAAGATGTGCGAAGCAATTAGCAACAGAGATGCACATGAAAATCTAAGACTGCACAGGAAGAGGAAAAGGAAGGGAAAACAGCACAGTAATGAAATTAATAATCTTTCTATTTTAGGGGAAAAGAAAAGCAACTGCCAATTTATCCATCGAATATTTTGATATGGCAACAATATATTCAAAACATGGAAAGAGCAAGATATATAACAAACTAATCAAAATGCAACCTAGTAAATCTGTAGTATAGATAGCAGTCTAGCAAAGCCAGCTACTCAAATAGGGTAATGGCCAAATTAAGACAATGGCATCTGAATTAAACCCGTTAGGCAACATACGTTGTGCTAGTGAAATCAATTCAATGATCACAGAGGATGTCACAAACATGCAAACACACGAAGTTCCCTATTTATTCAGTGCACGAGAAAGACAATAGTCACTAAATAAGCATCTGTATGATGTGTGGCCTTAAGCCCTCTTTGCTCTACTCTCTTCTAATTCTGAATACAGTCAGGCTGACAAGTTTCTTCATATGCATTTTCCATGGCACTTATCACTAGAGTATGAGTTCACAAACATCTGCTTTTCTCAAAACACTTAGAAGATAATTGGGCAGTTTCAACTCATTTCCAGATGGTGAATAAAAACATGAGGATCTTCAGGTGAAATATAGCCACTGATCCCGATTATGCAATAGGAACCTAAAGCTTAGTCTTTCAGAGGATGTAGCACTATAACATTTCCCTTTCAGGCAAGCGGCCATTGCTTTCAGGGCTGAACAGTTTCTCCATATCATACCCCAGGGCCCTGAGACAGATACCTAGAAAACCAAGAAGACACATGCATGAGTGTGTCTGAAAAGTCTGGATAAAAGATTTGCTGAGCACTACGTGCTATCTTTGAGGCACTACTAGATTCAAAGCTGTTTGAAAGACATGAGAGGGAGTAGTTTCCCAGAGGCAAGCTATGATAGCAGAATGCGAAGGCTTTGCAACAGTGCATTGTTTGAGTTTAATTTTTTTGATGGAAGCCAGGCAGAAAGGCAGACTGTATGCCTTCCTGGCAAACCAAACAGGCAGCCTTGTTTCCCGCCATGCCACGAGCAAGAAAGGAGGCTGTCCCACTGGCTGTGAGCCCAGTTTGTCACTATCCAGTGGCCTGACTCATCATCTTGCTGACGTATCCACCGGAGAATAGTTTCTCATCCTTCTGCAATACAAACATATTGGCCTGTTCTTGTTCAGCCGCAGAGCAGAAATGTCAGTGCTGCAGAACCAAGCTGAAAATAATTTTGCTATTTCCATCTGGTCATCAGTACATAATACCAACCATCTTCCTCGGATGATCTTCCTATTTCTTCTTGTTACCCCACTAGCCATCTCTATTTTCCCCATATCTTAAACTACCTGTATCAATTTTCTACATGCCATTGTTTCTAAGTTACACTAATTGACTTACTCATTCTCCTCAAGTTATGGTGCAATTCATGTGACTAAGCATAGGTGCCTTCTTCCATTTTAGACATGGTTTGGGTCTGCCGCTTGGCCACAGGTTACCACTCCAGAAGGTTTCAGGTCTTCCATTAACTGCATCATATCTGCCCATCCCATGCTGATGTCTCTGGTGCCTTATAAATGACAGTAGGCACCTATGTTAAAGCAACTGAATCTTGCCCTTAACCATCATAGAATCATAGAATCATAGAATGGTTTGGGTTTGAAAGGACCGTAAAGAGCATAAAGTTCCAACCCCGCTGCCATGGGCAGGG
>NW_010116754.1:0-1553 GCF_000699245.1 Pterocles gutturalis
GCCGGGCGCGTTCACAGCCTGACTCAGGGGACGTGTTACCGCACCGATGTACGTGCAAAGCGCTGCCCAGAACCCTTGCCAAGGTCTGTGGCCCCCTGCTGAGCCTGGGGCCGGATCCTGGCAGAGGACCATGGTGCCAGCAGGAGCTGGGTCTGGAGAAAGGAGCTGGGAGAGGCACCTGATGCTCCGGATCCTGCATTCCCGGCTCCCCCCAGACCAGCACCACCAGCCCGTTCCCTGCTCCATTTCCAGTGCATTTCCAGATTCCCCAGGAAGGGGACGGTGGTGACGCTGGAAGGCTGCAGGGCTGGCACCACGGTGGGGCCGGGTGCATCTCCTCCAACCACCTCCTGGATCCAGCCACCACCTCTCCAGCAGCTCCGCGATGCCTCCGGCACCCACCTGGGCTGGCAGGGGGGCCCCAACCCCCGCGTGCCCCTGCCACCACCAGCAGCACCCGGAGGGCTGAGTGTTGTGGGGGGTGACAGCCCTCGGGCGTGGGGCATGTGCTGGGGCTGGTCCTGTGCAGGAGGGAAAGCCACAGCGCCGGGCATCACAGGGCTCCCGTGGAGCACAGCCTCGCGGACAGCAAATAAACCAAATCCTTCCTCCTCTTCCCTCCAAAACCAGCTCCCAGATTTGAAGTACATGAATCAGACATCAGCCTAAACACTGAATTATTCATAAACCTCTAATCTTTAGATTTCACTGAATATGCAGAAGTATCGATAAAAAAAAATAATGAGAGAATTGTACTTGCAAATTGCTCTTTATTAAAGGTTTAACTTGCGTGGGTTCTATACGTTCCCTATTAGACCTTGCAAAGCTGCATAGGATTAGAAATCAGAGGGGATAATAATGTACAAAAATAGTTTCAAATGTTGATAACACTGAACGGCGAGAAAAACATCTTATTTGTGTAACTGAGCTAAAAATAAAAATGAAGAACACTGCTACAATTGCAATATGCCATCCTGTAGCGCTCAAAACATATGTCGACGTCTCTGAGCCATATGCTCCCATGTCTTGCCTGCTACAGCACAGAGGGAAGCTGAGCGATGCACGGATCAATCCTCAAAAGCACAAGCACTGCCCAAAACCTCCTACTTGGGCTGATGCCAGCCTGATGGCAGCTGAGACAGGGGGTGCGCGGGAGGAGCGTGTCTTGGGGCTTGGCCCGGGCTGCCGGAGATGCCTACGGGTGGACAGCAGGACTGCGGGGACGGGGACATCAAGCGGGGCTGCTGCTGGGGGTGCAAACACCGTGTGTGCTCGTGACTGTGCTGGGCGCCTGCGGGAGCGAGCACCGAGCCCTCCCCAAGCACATTGACTGCGGCCACATGTGGCTGTGCTGTGCCATGCCGTGCCATGCTGTGCCATGCCATGCCGTGCCGTGCTGTGCCACCAGGTCCACTCTGTGCCGCCCGCTCGCCAGGCAGGACCCACGGCCATCACCTCTGCAGCACGGCGGAGTCCCTCCCCCCCAGAGGGGTCACGGTGCCTCCTGGGGCTCTGACATGCCGGACGTGGGGCAGGGCTGGGGGCACCTCGCA
>NW_010116755.1:0-16624 GCF_000699245.1 Pterocles gutturalis
TGGGCGCGCCCCGGGGGGGGTCTCAGGGGTGTTGGTCCTGTGAGATTTGCCTTCGGTGCCTCAGCTGGGGGCAGCGATCACCGCCCCGGGGGCTGCGAGGCTGTTCCCTGTTGAGCTGGGGACCGGCAGCAGAGCTGTGTGAGAGTTTGGGGTGAAACGGAGATGTCGTGGAGTTCGTGTTTTGGCTGGGGAACTGGACTTCCTAAGTTGTATCCCCGAGGGGCTTTGTGAGCTGTAACTTTAAGGACTTTTCCACATGTTTGAAATCATCCGAAGTGCTACTGTACACTACAAACTGAATTAAGGATTTGCTTTCCAGCCCCTTAGATGGGTGACTGCTGGCCATGCTGTATTGGAGATTTTTTATCATTCTCAAGTTCTTATGCAGTCTGTGGAAAAGCAGCTCTGTCTTACACCTGAAAAAGGCCAAGCAAGATGGGATGGGTCACGAGGAACCTTTCAGACTTTACTCTCAAACAGGGTTCCTTGCTCTTTGGCTCTTAAAATGCAGGGCAGGAATTCAGGCTTCTGGGTTCCGGACGTCGTTCTGCACCAGTTTCCCATGTGATTGTGCAAAATTACTTCCCATTAGCTCCTGTCTGCCTTCTAAATTGGGGCCGGTTACACTGTATTTGGCACAGGAAGATAAAAAATGAACTTCTAAAGCAGCAGAAGCATTCAGTTGGAGGTGGGAGCATCTGGCTCTGGCATGTCACTTATCAACGTTATATGTTTTTTGTCCCCTAAAAATTGCAGGTTCTTATACTTAAGGGTCTCAAGCAGGAGGTCAGTTGCCTCTGCCCCTCCCCAGATGGGTTGCATTTGGCTGTTGGTTATGAAGATGGATCAATCCGTGTCTTCAGCCTCCTAAGTGGAGAAGTAAATATCACTTTCAATGGACACAAGGCGGCAGTTACAACCCTGCAGTATGACCATCTGGGTGGCCGGCTGGTATCTGGCTCAAAGGTGAGGGTTCAACATCTGGAGGACTGCTCTTTCACAGAGATGCTCTGTGGAGAAGGTTGACCTGCCCTAAAATGTTTGGTGTTTTAAGTGGGTTATGTGACCTCTGCGTATAGCCAGAGGATGGTGGTGAGAGGAGTTAGGGCTGCCAGACAGTGATGGGGCTGGGGAGCCCAGGGCTGGGAGGCAGGAGTGGGGTACTAGAAGAGCTGTTAAAGGTGAAGAAGCTTGTGAGGTCAGGAATAGCAAAAGGCAGTCCCTTGAAGGCATTCTGTCTGTTCCAGGATACAGATGTCATCGTGTGGGATGTCATCAATGAGAGCGGTCTTTACCGGCTGAGAGGACACAAGGATGCTGTCACACAAGTCCTTTTCTTGAAGGAAAAGAACCTGCTAGTCACCAGGTGAGCCAGGCTAAGTGAGTGGTTGATCAGGAAAGCAGCCATGATCTTACTTGCAATTTAGACGTCCTAGGTGCTACAGCCATTTGTATTTTTCTTCTCAACTCATGATATCTCAGACCCACTAGCATCTTAGATTATGATTTTGTCACATTCACGTATTTTGTAAGTCTGGTGCCTGAATCCAAATGTGTTAAGAGGAACTGAAATGGCTATCCTGAAAAATAGTGTTTGTGAAAGGGTTTAACTTGCTGGTAAATACAGCAACTTAGAATTACTGTTACAAGGAATAGTGCTAATATGTTTGTTATATATGTAACCATTTTTGCTGTTTTTCTTGAAGAATTAAGGAGACTTACCTTCTGTAAGTGTAATTCACACAGCAACGTTGCTTCCTAGTAAGCTGTAATTAAAGGAATTAACTGAAGGATGATAGATGTTTTTGAATTGGTTTTTAGTTATTCAACACAAGCTGTTTCTTGTGTGTTTTTGTTGTTTCAAATGGAGTTTTGTTGCTTTGGTAGATGATGCCTGTTTGTAATGCAATTTCAAGTCTTTGCAGGTCGGCTTTAGAAATGCTTCTTAATTCTCTCTAGCTAAATTGAGATAAAGAATTAATCTCTTTTTTTTTTTTATTAACAGAGTAGAGATGCAAAGTTTTGCTTTCTTACTTTAGATTGTCTTTTTGCCCAAGCAGCTTACTGCAGTCCTATATGTACAGAATTTTTTGTGACATTTTCATATGTCCAATTTACCTTTGGATCCTATGTAACAAAAGAGATGGATTAACAATAAATGTTAGTTGTAATCAGATTTCTTTTGTCCTGAGGGAGCTTTGTAATGGAACAAGTTTTATATTTTGATTTAGTTGAAATTTATTGAGGAAAATATGCTCTAACAAAGTTGCAAAAAATAAAAAAGTATGAATTGTTGTAGGGTGTACTGAAAAAACCTGTATAAATGTTCAAGTTATTTTTCTCACGTGTTCTTGTAGCATTTGACTAGTATAATATAACCAGAAATTTGTTTCCAAGGAGCTCTAATCCCATGGGGACTTTGAAGGACTGAAACAGCTGTAATTCTCCATGAGGAGAAACAGCTCCAAATCACTGCTCAAAATGAAGGAATCTGCTTTTCTTGTAGCCTGGTCAATGCACAGGCATGGTACAGGTTGAGAATGTGGAGGGTTTTAGAGGCAGCTTTAGAACTGATCAGCACTTTGCGCCTCTTTTCTCATCCTAAGTAAAGAGTATTGTTCTCACCCTAAATAAGTGAGGAAGAGGGCTGTGTGACACAGGGGCTTGCAGCTGAATCCAGAAGAGGAGCCAGTTTTCAGTGACTTGCTAGATATCTTTTGACAGCACCTGTGTATTGCCATACTTTGTCCTTGCATAGCTTGCAAAGTTCAGAGTCTGAGCAGCTGCTCTGTGATATGTTGTGGCATGTTTTAGGTATTTTGTATTTTTACTGCTTTTGTAAGCACATGACCTCTGTCATCTTTCCTCATTTTTGGCACTTTTTCTTCTTTGTTCCAGCGGCAAAGACACATTGGTGAAATGGTGGGATCTGGACACCCAGCACTGTTTCAAAACTCTGGTTGGACACCGTACTGAGGTAAAGAGGATGTGTGGGGAGCTGTTGGGGTAGAAGGACTTTGCATTATATGTCATGGCTCACTTGGTGCTTTCCCTGCTCTCAGGATCTGTAAACCGGCACTGTGATACATTTTGCTCGTAATTAGGCTTTAGAGATGAGCAAATGAGAAACTTCCAAACTTTCCAGGAGCTGTCATCAACATGCAGTGGGTGACAATTCCAATACAGATGTTCCCAGAGGAGGTCCTGGCTAGATCTAGTCTTGGGTTGCCATTGAAATAAATCAATTAAAGATGCTTTGCTGTTGTTGTGATAGTTGAAGGAGGCATAAGCCACTCCCTTACATTGTGCTTTTGGACAGGTTTGGGGAATGGCTTTGATATCTGAAGAGAAGCGTCTAATCACTGGGAGTGCTGACAGTGAGCTGAGGGTGTGGGATATCACTTACATCCAGGAGGTAAGATATTCACTCTGTAACCACTCACCGTCTTGCCCAGCTACTTGTCTTTGGACTAAGATGGGACTAGAACATGTTAAATCTAATTGGTGTTCTTGGAAACAGAGCCAAAGCAATGCCTTTGCTGCCTGAGGGGTCCAGAAGCTGCTCTTGGGATAGACTTTGCTGTTCTCTGTGTTTTGCAAGTACAAGTGAAGCTGCGAGCACTTGCAGAAGAAGGCTTCCAGAGTGTGTCAGACCTTTCTGGCTTATGGCTAGAGAAGCCAGTCTTGTGGGTGGATGATAAGCAGGGGAAGACATGGAGTGTTTGGTGCCTGCAGGCATGCTGGAGGCCACGCCTGTGTTGCAGTGTACGCTAACCACTTGTTCCCCTAGGGAAATTAAGTGTAAGTGAGATAGGAACCAGTGCACTCTTGTGGTTTAAGGTATTCCTTATGGTTTTTTTGTCCATGAACAGGGAAAAGACCCTGATGAGCCAGAATCCAAGAAAAGCAAAGGGTCTTCATCTGGAGCAGAAGAAAACACTGAAGAGGATGAGACCCTAGAGCTGGATGAGCATCCCGAGGAAGTAAGCTCAGTTTTCCATGCTGTCTGTGGGGTGGTGTATCAAACCCCATTTGCATGGTGCTGCTTGCAGAGCCAGCAGGTGTTTGAGAGTCACTCACACATTGCTCCTCTGTACTGGGTTTATAACCCTAGTGTCATATTTAGCCTTTTAGGGAAAATGTGGTAATTCTTGTCTTGCTTCATAACATCTTCCTCAGCAACATCCTCTTCCCCATCTACCTGCAGAACATCAGCGGAAGTGTGTGTGCCAAAACACATACACATGCTATGCTGCACTGAAAGCTTTTACTTTGCCTTCTGTCCAGGGGGACTAGCAAGTGTTTGACAGTGCTAACAGGGCTCTTTCATTGAACTACATGGGAATAAAATAGTTACTAGTAGGTTGGCAGCTGCTGAGTTCAGTGCTGTTGCTCAGCTTTTCAGGTCAGTAGCTGAAGCTGAGAGGTCAGAATAACCATAACAAAGTATAGTGTGAGATTCAGTTGTGGAAAGCCATTCCCACTTGTACTGCTGATGGAGACTTTACTGAATCTGTCTTTCTGGTGGAACTTTCTGGGGTCCTGCTCAGATTTCAGACTGCTTGTAGTTATGGTAGATACCTGGTCTTGTTAAATACCTTTCCAACTTCCTCTCCAAAGGATTTCTCTCCCTTCACCTGGTTAAGAGTCTCTGTTATCACCTTCTCTGCCTCTTCTGACAGCGGAACTGAGCTCTGCTGCCTTTGTAGCATAAAAATTAGTCTCTGACTCTTAAATATGCTATGCTATTTGCCAATAAAGTGAAGTTATTCTTCCACTGAGACTGTCAATCATCATTTTCAGCTAAAATGAAACCAAACATAAGGAAATAAGCCTGAAGCTCACACAAATGCTTGTTTTGTCCTTAGATTATCCTTGCTAGCTGGACTCTGAAGGTTTGTTTCTTGCTCTTGTCCTCTTGACTTCCCCTGCTAGTAGGTTTCGGAGTTTGCTTGAGAAGATCACTTGACCTTTCAGACCAAAGTTCTTCTTCTTTACGCCTTGTGAAGTGCAGCAGAGTTGGATCCATCATGCGGGAAGGGAGAGATCGAGTAGTTACTCTTGCCACAGACCAAACAGGCAAGATTTTGGCTTGCCATGTAAGTAATGGGGAGCTCTGCTATCGAGCTGTGGAGGAGGCTGTTAGAGACCTTGGGTAATTTCTGTAAGGGCCAGGCAGGGCTTTGTGTGCCTTTAACTTTGTTCTGTCTCTAGGGAACAGATGCTGTTCTGGAAGTGTTCTCTGTCCTTTCTGAAGAGGAAGTCCAAAAGAAATTGGAAAAGAAAATGAAGAAAGCAAAGAAAAAAGCCAAGTAAGCAGTCCTTTGGATGTATTTGGATGCTCTATGTGTCTAGAGAAATGTTGGAAAAGCCCTTCAGCAGCATGATACAGTGGTTGAACTCCAAGCTACTGGTCATTCTGTGCTGTTGTATTTTGCGGTCACTGTTCCTGTGCATCCTTGGTGCTTGTTCTGAGCAACAGTGCTCCCAGAGACTAAGGAAATACCTTTCTTTCTGAGTTTTCCTGCAGAAAAAAAAAAATGTGCAAAGGAATGGACATAAAATGGGTTTTCCAGAGCTGCTTACTTCTACCTGACATTTGCATTTACACTGCTTGGTGCATAAAATAAAGCTCTTGATAGGATGTACAGGAATGAGAGTTTAATCTGAGAAGTCAGAGTGACTCTAATACCTCATCTCCTGTTTTACAGCAGGCAGAGATACAGGTGAAAGCTTTATGAGTATTTACTTTGTGTTAAGTGTCTCTCTGGGTATCTTAGCCCTTAACAGGGTGCCTCACAACAGCCCTTAGGGAGAGGTCTGCCTCCAGGGTAGAAACTGAAGTACAGGGCCTGTAAATCTGGAGGTGCATTTTTAGTGATGGCTGAATGGACTTTTGGTGAGCGGTAGGAGATGAGCAGAAGCTGATCTCCCTCTCAAACACAGCTTTGTGTTGTATCCATCTTTGTAACGTGCCTTGTTCAAGTGCTTTGGCTGCAGGGGAGGTTGCCTTTTTTTAGGACAGTTTCTCTCTTTAGTAGTCTGAATACTAGCATGAACTCACCTGTCTCACCCTGTTCTTAAATGTAGTTTGCGCTGCTGGGTAAGAGGGTGGTTGTTTCCAGCAGGCTAAGTGGTTTCCTTGTGTTGTTCTCTGTGTTAGTTTTTTTTGGCTCTGCTTGAGTTACTGACTGTCATCTGTTATCTGACATTTCTAGACAGAACTCTGAAGAGGAGCCTGAAAGGAGTGTGGAGCTGAGCCTGCAGGAGGAGATTCAGCGGGTCACTAACATCAGAGCTTCTTCTAAGATCAAGTGAGTGGAAAGCCTGTTGTAGAGGCTGAGCTGTGATTATGCAGCTACCTGGAGAGAGCTCTGCACAGCTCAGTATAGGGAGGGGCAGAAGTAGTTTCCCCCTCGACAGCTTGGAGCTGGGGAGAGGCCTGCCATGATCTCCTGTCCATTCACACCTCTTCTCTTCCACAAGTGGTCCCCTTCTTGCACACCTCTGTGGTTTAGTGTGCACTTGCTTGTGGTGTGCACTCTGTCTATATTCCTCTTTCTCAGTTGTTCTTGATCCCTCCTACAATTTGTCTTAATGCCTTTGTGTACAGCTCTGATTTTGTCTAATCAAACAGGTCATTTGACTTGATTCTCTCTCCAAAAGGAGAGCTGAAGATCGTGCTGCTGCTCCAGAACAACATCATTGAGTCATACAACCTGAACCTGTCAGCACAAGTCCCACAGGCTGTCCGTGCATCCAGGATAACCATAGGAGGCCACCGCAGTGATGTCAGGACATTGGCTTTTAGCTCTGACAACATTGCTATTCTCTCAGCAGCTGCGGAGTCTGTAAAGATTTGGAACAGGTGAACAGTCCAGTTACGTCAGTCCCTTTGCCCTATGTGTGTCAATCTCCCAGAACTCAGGGTTGCTGTGTTCAGAGAGACAGTGATAAGGAAGAGGGGACAATGGAGAAATATGAAATAGTGAATGAAGTAAACAGAAAACTATTTGACTTCTTTACTTAATAAGGAAACTGAGAAGCTATAGAGCTAAAACTGCATAATTTACTCATGGAGTTTGATGCTGTAAAGCAGCACCGTGGCTAAGTTTAGTGGCAGGTATGGAAAGACAAATCTCTAAACATGAAGGTCATACATAGCAGTCCAGCACAGACTGTATTTGGTTGGTTTTTCTTCCTTTTTAATAAGAGGTACTAACTATTACTCTAAAATAGCTACTGCCTGTTCTTTAGGGAATGTGTGGGTTTCTTGGCATCTTATCTGAAGGATCTAGTATTAGACTGCTCTTTTGATCTAGAGTGTTGTCCCAGTGTTTCCTGAGTGATGCCGATTTCAAGTTCTCTTTCCTCTGAGCGTGCTGTCTTATACTCTGCCCTCCTCTCCTGAACGATAGGAATTGCTGTTTGAGAACAGAAGCTCTGTCCTTGCTCATAACAGCAGTAAGTCCCTATGGTGGACTGTGTAATGGCATGTTTTTGTGGAAAAATGTTCTTAGCAGTAATGCTGGATAACATTTGGGTCATAGGATGGTGGTGGTATATCTTCTGGTCCCAGCTGAAAAGACTGCTGTGGGCAGAGGCCACTCTGGAACATGTCTCACTTCGTGGGCCAGATTTTGTGTGTAGTAAGAGTTTTTGGGCTCTGCCTTTGTCCACAGATCGACCTTGCAGTGCATCAGGACAATGGACTGCGAGTATGCACTCTGCTCACTCTTTGTCCCAGGAGATCGGCAGGTCATCATTGGCACCAAGGTAAATAGTGTCCTTCTGCACTCCAGGCTGCCCAGGTCTGGAAATATGTTATGAAAACGTCATTAAGGCAGCCTTACAGAAAAAGCATTGCACCTTCTGATCTGGAGAACTCTTTTTTTAGGTGTAAAAACCTCTCTGTCAGTCAGGTTCTGCTCTGGTTCCAGGCTCTTCATGTAGTTCTTGGGGCTTCAGCTGGACACCTGAGGAGAGCTTTGGGAAGTCCCTGATGGAGATCAGGAGTTTGGCCATCTAATGAAGCTGGCTGTTTGGGAGATGGGTGGCAGGGGTGCTCCTCTGCTAGGAGCTATCATGTGTTGTGAAGGTGGAGGGGCTGATTCATCCTCTGTGATATATCTTTCTCCCCAGACAGGGAAGCTGCAGCTGTATGACCTGGCTTCTGGAAGTTTGATGGAGACACTTAACGCTCACGATGGGGCAGTGTGGTCCATTGCACTTTCACCAGACCAGGTAACTCAGCCACCCTTCTCAGTATCATCTGTGGCATGTCTTTTCATGTAGCTCCTTCCAATAGTGCTGTTTGCACTACTGACAGGAGCATGGGAACCCCTCATTCTGGGAGATGGAGGATGCAGCTGGTAACGTTTAAGAACTTTAACTGTGGATACATGCACAGCCTGATTAAATATCTTTCCCATTGTGTGGCACGTGGCAGTAAGTCTTTGGGCTAAGTGGGGCAATCCCCATCACATCATCTGGCTTCTGCATGATTGAGAACGCTCGGACTTCCCTGGAGGAGTCTGTGTGTGCAACAATACATACCTTGTGGATGTGTTCCAGCTGTGGAGAGCTTCAGCCCCTTGTAACTTGCTCCAGTGGCTGATTATCCTCCTTGTTAAATTGGCTGCTTGTCTGCTGGATTGAAGATCTCATCAACATAGTGATATTTTTAATTTGTGTTGCACTCTTCTTGAGTGACCAGATCACCCTCCACATCTATCTGATGGTCATTGGGCTGAACTTCTGTCCCTGCAGGATGTGTTTTCCAGGCTCTTTATTGTTCTTGTGGTATTTTTTAAAGTTACTGTAGTCTTTTATTGCTGGTGGCCTGGCATCTGTGTGCACTGTATGATAGGAATTATACCAGTCCCAAATGCACCAGTGCCTTTTGAATCTACGTAAGGACTTAATTAGCTCTTTTGGTGGTAGCTCTGCAGTGAGAATGTGTTTTCAGATAATAATCCACTGGGTCCCCCAAAGCCCATTTTGGGGCCCAGTTTTGCAGAAGGCATATATGTGAGGCTTAGATCCTTGCTTCCTACCATATAGATGAAATGTTTTGGTTCTGTTTGGGCACTCCTTTTCAGATAGATTGAACAGCTCTGACATTATATGGATACATTTAATTGGTTATTTTTCTAGTAATCCATAAAACCTGTAAGCAGCATAGTGTCAAGTTGTTAGGTATTTCTCATTTAAAATAAAGCTTTGAAACCTCTTAGCTGATCTTTAATCCATGGAGTATGTGCTTTGTTGAACTATATTATCGTAGTTTAGTAATGAAAATGTAACACAAGACAGAGGCATGCCTTGCATGAGCAACACTGTTACTATTATCAACTACAGCTTTAATCTTGAGGAAGAGGATAATCCCTGTCAAATTAATTTTCCAGAAGCTTTTTTCTCCATATTCAGTTTACCTACTTTGTTTGATGGAAACTGCAATTACGTGTTAGTTCTGTTGACCATGCTCACAGTTACCAGCCCTCCCTGTTTACTCTGTCTGAATTAGGGCATTACATTAGTTTCTTCCTGGATCTCCTCCAGTATTTGCGAAGTTGTTGAGAATGGACACTGACAATTCAGAGAGTACTTAATTCTGCTCTGTATAAGTCTTGGATTTGGGGGGTCTGAACCATTGATTTATAAATGTCTGATATAGGTAGCTGCCTTTTGGTAGCCTTGTGAGTTTTTGGAGCAGTGTTTCATCACTGTCATGTAATGTGATTATGGTACGTGTCTTTTCCCTGAGCACAACAGATGAGAAATGTTTACTGAACCCATTACTGAGGGTTGCTGCTTAATAGTTCTCATACTTCCCTAAAGAAATGGGTCAGTACTACTGAAAATATTTATTTTTTTGAATGTTCCCATTTTACATGGACACTCTCACTCTATTTGGCCTAATCACCCTGCCTGTAGAAATCTGTTTGTGTCTTTTCCTGGTTTCAGTTTGTCTCCATTACCACAGTTCAGGTTCACGTTGGTTTCTGTCAATTTCCACTTTCTTCCATTTGTTGTGTAAGAAAAATAAGAAAGGCATATGTGGTCATGTTGCGCTAGAAGCTGGAGTGGTTTTTAGTGGAATAAAAAACATAGCAAGTAATAACCTGCCTGAGATTCATTCATCCTACAGATTAAAGCCTATGTGACAGACTTACCTTTGTTCTTAATGTGAAAGGGATAATGTTGAACTGTTCTTCCTTTAGAAGGCTGTGCTTGTGGGGTGCTGGTAAGATGTGTGAGATCTAATAACAGTGAGAGTGTCAACTTGCCTGCAGAACACAAGCACATCATTACCTACAGCTGAGATGACTGCTTTCAGTCCCAAAGTTTCCGTCCATGTCTTGATTTCCATTTGGAGCCTTTGTCTTAGACCTCCTTGACAGAGCTTTTGAAAATTTTCTTGTTGCTCAGCAAATGGGTAATGCATGCTCCAACCAGAGCAAGTGTTCCTGGTGGCATCCACTTAATCATTAATACTGTAGAAACGTGGGACATTTCAAAAACCTCCTTGTGTGTTGACAGCTCCTTGCTGTAGAATTTCTCTGGGTTATAGCAAAACTGGTTTCACAATTTTTTTGTTTTCCCCTGCAGCGTGGCTTTGTGACAGGAGGTGCTGATAAATGTGTCAAGTTTTGGGAGTTTGAGCTTGTGAAGGATGAGAGCAGTGTTCAGAAAAGGTGAGAAAATAAACCCTTCTAGACTACATTCAGCTGCAGTATCCATTGTCACTGACGGATGCTTTGGCCTTTGCTGTGCACTGGAAGAAATGCCCATGACATGTATGTGGAATGTGTGGAGAAGAGTGTGAGCTCAGTGCTGTTTTGTAAAGGTCTCAGCATAGCCAGGGAAGGACACTTGCTGCACATTCTGATCTCTTACTTGTCTGTGAGTTTAGCTTCTAATCACAGGGGTGGGCCTTCAGATTATTAATCAGTAAATTTAGCAGTGAAGTTTATCAGCCTGCAGTGCTGTGCCTATTTCCAGTCCTATCCTGTTCAAGTTGTAATGAGAAATGAGATGCTGCGTGTTAGAATTAACTTGCTTTCCCAGAGTGCAGTGTGGGAGTTGTGTACATACCTCTTCCCAGCTTGTTTGTTTGGGATAACAATTGGTTTTTTCCTCTTCTTGTTGCCAGGCTTTCCATGAAACATGTGCGCATTTTGCAGCTGGATGAAGATGTTCTCTGTGTGCGGTACAGCCCCAAACAGACACTGCTGGCTGTCTCCTTACTGGATTGCACTGTGAAGATTTTCTATGTTGACACACTCAAGGTGCATGACCAAATGGGCTGTGAGGCTGTGCAGGGAGTGATGTAATTGTAGCCTGAAAGATCAGGAATTCATAGGAAAAGTGTCTATTTATTGTGTGACACTAGTAAGAATCAAAGAGAGACCATGCATCCCGCTTCAGGTGCCTGTTTGTTAGCAAACCTGACAGAACCATGGCTGGCCCACACTGGGGAGAAGATACATTTTTCATCTGGGGAGTGTTGTGAACCTGCGGGTGGCAAGGTTCACTCTAAACCCTGTGGACATGGTGGTACTCCAGAGCTGTGAGGCACTGTAAGGGTGTAAGGGATGTGTCACACATGGCATTAAATAGGGCACAGCAAAAGCAGAGCCTGGGGGAGGAGAATCTTCCTTGTGAGCGGAGTGTGGTGGTTTTGCTTGTGTATTAGCATGTGAATGTTAGGGAATGACAGAAGACAGACCAGCATTGACAGGAAGGCAAAGAGAAACAGAGATAAACTCCATAGGCAGTTGTGATTAGCACCAGAGTTTGTTCAGCTTGCTTGGGTGCTTCCACCTTTACCTCAGTTCGGCCATCGTGGCCCTGTTGCTTAACAGTGTTAAGATGAAAGTGGGGCAGTGCTAGAAAGACAGAGCTCCTGAGACAGAGCAGAACTAGCCTGGCTTGAGATTTTTGCACATCTGTACCCAGCATGTCTAACTGAGACACTTTTCTTCTGCTTCAGTTTTTCCTCTCTTTGTATGGACACAAGCTGCCAGTGCTGTGTATGGACATCTCCTATGTAAGTATCGTTAGGGCTGTGTGTTAGGTGGGACTGTGGTGATATGAGACTGTGGTGTTATGGGACTGTGGGAACGTCTACTGGCAGCAAGGCCTCTAGGATAATGCTTTCTTGTCACCTCCTTGCTCCCAACATGATAGGACATGATAGGACACAGCAAGCCCCTCCTTATCCCACAGTCCTGTGCTCACTGGGAGGGGTCATGGGGCAGCAGTCATGACAGAACTGACCAGGGCATTTTGTGAATGAGTGGAAATCCAAATGCTGTTGTGGTTCCCTACAGCCTGCTCTCTGCTAAAGTTACTGTGTGGGAGCAGCCTGAATTCTTTGTTAGTGGGAGCAGAGAGCAGGTGCTGAGGTTGAGCAGCCTGTTCGTTCTTGGGCTGCATCTTCCTCTGGGGTGTCCTTGGAATGGGTCTCATGGGAAGCCAAAAATGTCAAGATATAGTTAAGGTCTTAAATGCCTGCAGAGGTTCAGAAAAGAGCCAGGGTGCTGGCAGTGGGCTGTGCCAGTACCACAAGCATAGGCCACCCTGGTGAGCGGAGGTGAGGGGATCAGGAGGGGATGCTGCAGAAGCAAGGTAACTGCCTACTCAGCACTGCTTAGTGACTGGGTCAGCAGCAATTCCTGATGGGGCTGACAGCCAGCTACCCACACCCTCTCTCTTTGTTGCTCTGTAGGATGGGACTCTAATTGCGACAGGCTCTGCTGACAGGAGTGTGAAGATTTGGGGCTTGGATTTCGGGGACTGTCACCGCTCTCTTTTTGCCCATGATGACAGGTCAGTCAAATCCTGCAGCATCTCTGGGCTGTCTTATCTCCAAGGGGTTGTGATCGAGCAATAACCCTTTTGTCCAGCATAGAATAGGGGGAAGTCTCCAGTGTTCCCCAAGTGAGTGAACTTGAGCCTTTTTCCCTTCCAGTGTGATGTATCTGCAGTTTGTGGCAAAATCCCATCTCTTCTTCACAGCTGGGAAGGACAGCAAGATTAAGCAGTGGGATGCAGATAAATTTGAGCATATCCAGACACTGGAGGTAGGAGGTTTTGGAAACTGTTGAAAGGAATTATTATCCCCACATGAGCAGCACTTCTCTTGCAGGCTGGGAGCTGGGTGGTGTTTATGTCTTACCTCTTCTGTCCTCCTTGCAGGGGCATCACCAGGAGGTGTGGTGTTTGGCACTTAGTCCCAATGGAGACTATGTGGTGTCAGCATCCCATGACAAGTCGCTGCGGCTCTGGGAAAGGACGAGGGAGCCACTTGTTTTGGAAGAGGAGAGGGAGATGGTGAGAGTTGCATCCTTCCTGCCAAAGACAACTTCCAGACCTGTCTTCTCCCCAGCAGGCAGATTTCTCAGTGTTCACTGTGGAAGAGTCTGGCTCTGCACTTGTCAGACTTGCTCATTACTAACCGCAGCCTGGTGTTGAGGTGCCCAGAGCTGACTGGTGTCTTTTGCATGATGGGACTGTTGCCCTGAACTGTCCGGAGACAGCACTGCTGATGTTGCAGGTGCTTGCCTGTTTGTACTGCATTGCAGGTGCCTGGCTAACTTGCTCTCTGCTTTGCGTCTCTCGCTTCCCAGACTTTTCTCTATAGCTGTGGTTTTATACAGGCCTGTTGGCTGCAGTCATTGACGTTCTTTTATTCTCTTGTACTCCTTTCAACTAAAGTATGCTTTGGAGGCAGTTCAGCAGCTGGCTGTTGTGGAGTGATGGAGAGAACTGCTCTTGTAAAATGCAGTTTGTCTTGCTTTCATCTTTTCCAACCATTCTATCTCTGTAGCAGGCCCCAGAGCTCAGGGGTGCTGGAAGAAGCCCCTTCTACTCCATTTGAGCATGTTTTGTGGGGAATCATAGACTCACAGAAGGACTTCAATAGGAAGGAAACTCTGGGGGTCTGTAGTCCAACCCTCCCTGCTCGCTGCAGGATAACCTTAAAGATATATCAGACTGCTCAGAGACTTGTCTTGATACATGAACATCTCCAAGGAAGGAGATTTTCCAGGCTGGCTGAGCACCTGTTCTAGTGCTGAACCACTGTTGGGGTTGGCAGATGCAATTCCCTTGTACAATTTGTAACTCTTGTCTTCTCACTGTATCCCTTAGAGGAGTCTGGTGCTGTATCCTCTTTTTAAAGCAGTTCTCAAACCACAGTGGGTAAGGATGTAGAAACGTGCAGAAGCAAGAGTGGATGAGAAACCTGCAATAATATTTTTTTTTTTATCCCACCCTCTTTGCAGAGAGCTGAGGCACACAGGCAGTATCGTGATGCCCAGTGGTTGGTGTGCTAGGAATGATGGTGGTAAAAGGAGAGACAGAGACAGCTCCTTCTCCAGATGCCAGAAAAGTGTGGCATGAATACACTGGTAGTGAGTTACAAACTGATGGGGGCCCTGTTCACGGGAGAGATGCCGGACAGGAGGCTCTTTCCTCTTGCAGGCTAGGACAACCCTGGGACTTTGCTAGGCTTGGTTCTTCTGTGCTGTGTGTCAGGTGGAAGGTCTGGTGCAGAATTGCAGTTGTCTCTGTCTCAGCTTGGTGGGCTGTCTGAGGGCTGTTCCTGCATCCAGAGCAGAGACCTTGAGTTCTTTCTGTCTGGGAGATTCCAGAGTTCTCCATGGGGCTGGGACCAGGCCATTGTTGATCTCTGCTGATTTGTCCTGGTTTTGCAATGGGCTGCATGAAGCTGCAGGATCCCTTGCTCAACCAGTCTGGAAGGGACTTGTATCCTTGCTTGCTGCCTGCTCACCTGTGTTAATATGTTGTGTTCTCATCCACTATAGCAACGAGAAGCTGAATATGAAGAGAGTGTGGCGAAGGAGGACCAGCCTGTGGTGAGTTGCACCATCTGAGTGTGTCAGTCTGACTGTACAAAGTTTGGAATAACTATTTCTGTAAGAGGCATAGAAGAGGAGTCAGAGAGGACTGATAATTTTCTTGCTTTGAGGAGGTGCAGAGGGGGAAGGTGCTCCTGAAGCTGTGGTTGCCCCATGATGCAGTTAACTCTGGTACTTCCTACAGACACCTTCAGGAGAGTGTGTGGAGCTGGCCAAACTACTACACAGTGCTTGTGGATGCTGAAACCTTGCTGTGCTTTTGCTGTTCCTATCTCCCCAGTTCACATTCACACCAGCTCTGTACCAAGGCTGGGCTGCTTTCGGGCAGCTGCTTCCAGGTCCATGTAGTGCAGGACGGGTGGGGAAGCCTGCTTGCTTTTGCTCAGATGTTTGGGTTGTGTTGCTGATCGTTTTGAAGCTGATCGTTTTGACACCGATCAGATCACTCGGCCTCTGTTGTCAAAACAAGAGCTGTGTTTACCTGCCTCCTAGGGCTCAGTGTTAGCACGGTGCCTCTGTTCCTGACAAAGAGCTGTGCACTTGGGAAGTCCTGTGTTTCCCCAGATAGATGACCAGTTCAGAGAATGGGGCTGATGTTTTTCTTAGTAGGGACTGTGGTAGGATGCAGGGGGTGCCTGTGTGTATCAGCTGCGGAAGGAGGGAGCTGCAAACTCTGCATTTTGTAGGTGGCTGGAGAGACGCAAGGAGAGACTGGGCTGGCAGGAAAGAAGACTATTGAAACCATCAAAGCGGTAAGATTGTGTGGGTCTGCCAGCATTGCTTTGTGTCTTATCGGTCTCTCAAGGAGGGTGCTGTCAGAGGGTTGGAACAGCAGTTTGAAGAGGAGTGACCTGTGCTGTCACAAGGGCAGATCACTTCTGCCTGCAAGAGCAGTGTGTCCTGCTCCATGGCCAAGAAGCAGAGGTCTAGCTCTGGAGAGTCATGCACCAGGAATTATCTCCTCCTGAGATCTCTCCAGGGAATGAGGTGCAGGGTTCCTGTAGCTGCAGCTTTCTCTGCCTGTCACATGTGGGACAGATGGGGCTGCCTTTGCCCTTTGGGGTTTGCAGCCCAAAGGAGCACAAGGTAGCTGAGATGTTCTCTTTGCATCAGGCCTCTCCCCAAAGGGCTACCCAGTCCTGTGGGCATCTGTGGAAGGTGGAAATGTATTGCAGTGCCTGAGGCGGGAGGTGTACCAGGAAGGTGTGGGGGTGGGTAATCTCATGGCCCCAGATTTCAATGGTCTGGTGCACTTGTAAATACAGAGGAAATCCTTAATCTGAATAGTCAAAATGGCCTGACCCTTGTGCCTGAAGGGGGTACTGATTGCTGGGGGTGTAGTTCAATTGTCAAGTCAACAACTGAAGCTGCAGCAGAGTTCCCGGGGCAGTGGGGGGAATATGGATGGTGTTTGACATCTTCAGGACATGACTGTGATGTGCTCAGGGTGGTGGTGCAGTCTGGAGTAGAGGTTACCTTTCTGAGCAACATGTCCTGTGATGCTCTGTGTCAGCCCCTCTACTTCCACCTCCATTTGTCCAGTTGGACTTGAGCTTTGCTTTGGCTTGTCTGGTGTCACTGATGTGCCATTCTTGTGCTGCACAGGCTGAGCGGATCATGGAAGCTATCGAGCTGTACAGGGAAGAGATGGCAAAACTACAGGAACACAAGGCCATATGCAAAGCTGCAGGAAAAGAGGTAAAAGACCTCAGTTTTGCTGGCTGCAGAAGCCTCAC
>NW_010116756.1:0-19927 GCF_000699245.1 Pterocles gutturalis
TATACAAATATATATTTGTATAAATACAGAGCCTGTTGTCAGGCTCTGTAGTATAGCAGCTTTTTAGTTTCCTGTACTTTCAATCAAAAATGGCAGAGCATTGATTTTTGAATGAGACAGCTTATTGAGACACAGCTCTGTCTAGCCAATATATCTGTCATGTGTGCTTATAGAATAGAAGGAACTACATGGGATAGTAAATGAAGACAACTTTTGCAATGAGCTTTGTGTGGTTTGGTGGGAGTGACAAATCTAAAACCAGTTCTTTCCATTCATTTCATTTGGATGTCTCCTTGGCCCAGCAATGAGCAAGACTGTTGGAGCAATATGGCTCATGAAATTGGGAATACAATGTCAGACAAAAAGAGGAAATGCTACTTCTGTTAGCAGTTAACGGTGCTCCCCAGTTTACATATAAACTCGCTGTGCTGTGAAGAATAGCAGTGGCTATGGCTTGTATTACAAAATGGGAACCCCCATGAAGCAAGTGCATAGACATCTGATGAATTGTCACTACAGTGAGCCTTGTAACCTTCTTGTAACACCCTCCCTTGTGGGTATTATGCAATGCTAAACTTTCCAGTTTTTCTCTTTCTCAGCAGTTCAATAGCCTTTGAATGTGAAAGCCCTTGTGGTTAGGTTACTGGGGACAGGAAGAAAGGCACTAAGAGTTTTCCCTGAATTATGACTAGTTTATCTATCAAATGATGCACTTAGCATGTAGTCGGAGAGCATATACTTTTAAGCTCTAAGTGAGAGCTAAACAACAAGTTCAAGAAAAGGGGTAATGATTTTTCAAGTAAAACAAAACCTTCTCAGGAGTTCCTTCTTAGTTTCCTTATTATGATCCAAGCATATGGTATGGCAATGTTGTTAAGAGTCATGAAAGACTGTAGTCCAGCAACACCACTAGTCATTAACAAAGGACAACAGAATTATACCTTTAATCCTATGGGATTTTTAAAAATATACATATTTTTATATATGCATTTGTATAAAACCATATAGATCTCCCTCTCTCTCTATAGGGTCCCAGTTTTGGCTATACCTAAAGGACCATCAGAAATATCTACTACCTCAGTTTAGCAATGAAAAACAAGTGTGATTCAAGTGAGCTCCAACAGAGGTCTTATTCTTTAGGGAATTCAGATTGGGTATGGACTTGAATAAATTCAGATTTAAACTCCATCAGCCTGTGGGAGTCTGTGAATGGCTCATCATGTATTCAAGACACACTGTTAGGTACAAATGCCAACCAACAGAGCTGCAGTACAGAGATCAGACTCTTTTTCCATCTTAAAGCAGTTATTTCTAAAAACATACTAAAAAAATCCTGCAAAGACTAAGTACTTTATTTTGTGATTTTTTTACTCATCTAATGGTTGGTCTGTGGTGTGTTTTTTTTTTTCTTTCAATTAAAGTACTGTCAGAATACAAGGCTAAAAACAAGGAAAAAGAAACAGTTTACAAACAGAATTGAAATGATGGAGAAAAATTCTAGTTTATCTGTTTTGACAGATAATAGCTTGCTGCTGTGATCTGTCATTTGGCTAATTTTTCACTTTTAACTGGATGAAATTCATTTTGCTGAGATTTCTTTTGAAAGTCTACATGCAGGGAGGCTGAACTTTCCCACAGGAAAAAGTGCCTGTTGTTTTGTTTCACGTTAATCAAGATTTTAGCACTAGTGGTACACAACACTGCCAATCACCTGTACCGTGCTTTTACATATGAGGCAAATTAAGCAGCTCTCAGTGCTGCAGTTGACAGCAGGAAATCTGGCATAGATTTCAGAACAAAAGAAGAAAAATTAGTCTGATTTATTTATGCAGTGAGCATGCTCCACTAGCACCGTGCATCATGTGATGCCTTGTTTCTATGGAAACAACTATGATGCTGAGCACATACTCTCCTATCATGAACTGGAGTATTTTCTTTGTCCTTATGGAATTTTTTTTAAGACATAAATTTGAAATAATTTGCTGCACTTGATTGGCTTTGATTCATATTTACTAATGTGTAATTCTTAATGTATGAGTAGAAGGGATTATAAATCTATGCTGAAATTAACTACAATAAATACATAGCACAAGCAAATTAATTTAATTATATTTGGGCTGCAATTGCCCCAGTTTACACAGGAACAAAGATGTTATACAATTACTGTCCCTAGATGGTGCTTTTACTTTGATTCTTTGTGTTCTTTGAAGGGATAATTTGCATTATGGCTGATTTATAATTTAAAAAAAAAAATCAGTGACTATTCAAATTCTTGTGCTTTCATCAGCAGCTGCTTCCAGCAAACATGTCTAAAGCACCTAGACGTGGCACCCAGGGTAGCAATGCGGTAATGTTGAAAAATGGGAACAAACTTGATAGAAAGGATGGAACACCTGAAGGAAAGGGTGCTTTTATCTATCAGTTAGTGCAGGTTGCTAAAATAAAGAAGAAAGGATTTACACATTTACAGTAACTACAGAAAACATTTCAGTACAATGATAAGGGTATTCTTTTCCCCATTTGCTAGTAGGCTAACCACTAACTAAGCAGGTGTAAAGTCTTCGAGCCTTGAATCTAACTCAATCTAACTATGGTTTTTCATTTATTTTTTTCCAGGGTGCTTGGTTTTTTTGATTTGTGTGAGCATCACCAGTACAATAAGTGACATTTTTAAATCCCCCACAGAGTATCAAATTAAATTGTGATTAAGGTGAAGAAATCTACTGAAACAGAAACAAATAAAAAGTCTAAATAAACCTTAATGTGTCTATAAATCTGAAAAGAGACAAACATAGATAAATTATATTTTCTGTTGTTAGGAGCATTTGTAGTAGGGCTCTGAGATATCCAGACACTTACTGTTTTTAACAGATGATGTGTGTATATACTGGAAACAAATATTCAGGAGATCACTAAAGGACCAGGACAGAAGTAGAAAGTAGCCAAACAGCTAGGAATTTTCTGTGTAGCGGTAGACAGAAACTAGGATGCCTTTTGCCATACTTTTCTTCTCAATTTAACTGTTTTGCCTTAAAGAAGTTTCTACCTGAACAATGTTTTTTTCAGGAAGCATAGCCTGCAGTTCTTGACAGCTGCTCATGTGGCCCTGGAGGTAAAGATACTCCTAACAGTCAGCATCATCTGACAGAAAATCTGTTCAGAACACTAAAGAGAGGAAACAGTACTGTGATGTTACCATGAGATGTGGTCAGCAAGTACCACTGTTAGATGCAATAGCTACCATAACTTATGAGAAAAATGGAGAGCCACATCTGATTGGATGGCTAGCACTCAGAATTAAATGCAAAAATAATTTATTGATAAAGATTGGAAATCTTCAGGTCTTTGATTCATCTTGAACTGGCAACAGAATAAACAGTAAAGGGGGCAGTCACCTCATTTGTAAAAACAGTCTAGCATCTCCATGTGAAGGCACAGATAAAATCCAGCTGTTTCATTTCTAGTCAGCCTGAGCTTCATTGAAGCCATCTGGGTTTCACCAAACTCAGCAATACTTGGCAGGATAGAGGGGCTGGCCACAGTGAAAAGGTAGGTTGAGCCTATGTTATGTAGAGTAAAGAAGACTCACTTCTATTTTATCTGTAAAATCAGGAATGTCCCTTAAAGGAGTGTGACAAGCATAAAATTACCATGGCTAGAACATTTCTGATAACCCACTACAGTACACTGACAAGAACAGATCGGAACTCATGAACCAGGCTGATGACGTACATGTACACTGTGAAGGTAGTATCGTATCTGCTTGAAGACAGTTTTTAGCTCTGTGCTTCACATGTATACCAAAAAATACCTGTTTAAATTCCCAGGAGATGTGCTTTTTCCTAGTTTAACTGGAGGGGTTTTTCTACTGTCTCTGAATTTGCTTTATTTTCCTCTTTTTCTTTTGTCTTTAGCAGAATACTTCCTGGTAATGTGTTTTATAGCAGAAAGGATTTTACTAGGTTAAGCTGATTATGTGTGCACACTTAATGAAAAGGAAATCATTTCTTCTGGCATGTTAAAAATCAAGCAAGCCACTGCGCAGCTTGTAGACATATTTAGTTTGCATGTGTCAATATTTGTAGCCTTTAGTCTTAAATTTTGTTGTTGTTGTTTTTCTTTATTATTCTAAGGAAGATTAATATTGCACAAGATGCTATTAAAGAAGTTAATATCAGTCAAGTCTTAGAGTGAATTTACATTTTTATAAGTGGCGTTGTTATTGTATATCACATTTGACTGCAAATGCTTCCTGGCCTATCTCCAGTTTGAAAGCTGATAGTGTAGTCAATATTAACTGGCCCCTATTAACTAGCAGTTAGGGAAGAAGAGAATTATGTCTGTGCTTTAGGAAGGGACATAAGTCACAGGACTTACGCATGCAATTTACTTTAAACACACACTTCATTTGTCATTCTGAGTAAAGATGTTTTCTTGAATCAGGATCCCAATAGGCCATCTAGTTAAATATCTTTCTACTCAGAGAAAAGAATCCCTCAACAAGTTCATTGTCTATTTGAAAGCCTATGTGATGAAGATTATAAGGTCTTTTACAGATAAATTATTCCTTTATTATGTTCTGTTCATAAGAAGAGTAACACTCCCAAAATTAGAATATCTCTGTGAACGTTTACAGACAAAAATATTAGTCTAGTCTTGTTCATCTGCTTTTACTGGAGGTTGAAAGTGAGAATGAATTTTGGAGGGTCTCTTCTGCTATGGCTCAATTTAGTGTCAAAATTCTTCAAAAACTTCACATGAAAGGAAAACAAAACTTAACAGTAATTTTTCAATTTGAAACAGTCAACAGATTGTTTCATCAGACTACATATTAAAAAGGAAGCAAATAGGTGGAATTTATATTGGTTTTCCAGGAATTAAGGACACTTTAAGACCAAACCCAAAGCCTATCCTGCTAGTGAGTAACAGCTTTGAATGGGGTCCTGCAGTGTAAAATACCAAGAGTTTAGTAATAAGAATTGTTGTTTGGGAGATTTATGTCACTCTGGAAGAAGTTACCAATTGGAGCTTCTGTTATCCAGTACAGTCACTCTGTTAGACTTGAAATACACTGCTCTGTGTGATCATACATCGTGGGGAAACAGGATCCAGACAAATCTCAGTTCTAGATTTCCCCCATTACTAAAAGCATTCTGATTTTCTTATTGTGGTTGGCTGAAGTCCTTAAGCATTCAAATTGGCTCCTGTCTGTCTCCCTGTCAGGCTATGGTGATAGTTTTAACCCTCTCATTAATTTAGCAGATGCAATAGGTCACAACCAAACTATGGCCAAAACCACCATCTTAAATATATCTCATGATTAATTGTTTATCAGTTGTTGCTACCAGGAGTGCCTTGGGTGTTATCTATTATGTACCACTTACCTTAACTATAACCATCTATTAGTTTTATAAGTAGTCTCTCATGTTAGCATTTTTAATAATTAATCTACTGTGGAGAGTGAGGATAGGCTTTGAATCTCAATTCACTCTACATCCGGATGTCCATAACCTTCTGTCTGCAACTGGATTTTAATGCGACTACAGTATTAGAGGAAACCTTTCTGGTATTTTGGATTTAGATCTTTTCTTGGAGGTTGAAACTAGATGATATTTAAGGTCCCTTCCAGCCCAACATTCTATAATCTATGATCTCAAACACGCTTTGTAAGTTCACTTTATGTTAAAAAAAAAAAAATCACCCTTTTAAGAATTCTGTATTATCAAGGTCTAAATCTGCACATTACAAACTTAATTTGAAATTAAAGCCATATGGGGCAAATGTAAGCCCAGGAATACAAATCAATTTCTATTCAAAATACTTCCATAAACTAAGGACAAGGAAGTCAACTATGAGGTTTTGCTTTAGGACCTCTTTTGAAGCATCCATCACTGGAGTAACTTAGCAAAATAAACCTAAATATTTATGCTTTTTCTGAAACATATATATATGCCTTCAGAACCTAAATCATATTTCAAAAGTTTGGAAAAAAATATGCTTTTGTCATGTAATCACTAGAAATCTGAAACACTATAGTACTTTCTCTTTAAGTGTGAAAGGCATAGAGGCCAAGATCTCAAGCAGAAAGGAACTACCAAAATGCATTTTGCTGATGACAATTAGCACAAAGCATTGCAGATGGCTCTTGTCCAGAATTTCAGGAACACCTGAAGACGGCTAGATCCAGGTCTAGCCTGTGTCATACACAATGACATAGATTCCCTTGAGAAGCTTGTTAATTTATTTAGAAGTAGTAACATTTCTCCAGACTATTTCCAGTACAACTTCTCAAAGCTAGTGATTAGGCAGAATGCTTTTTATTAGACTTTTTGATGGTCTAGGGTGACACTATGTGGCTAATCTGAGCACTGGAATATCAATTGCAAATTATCTCTTGGAATAACTCAGAATTAAATTGATCTAACCTCTTAATTCTAATGCTAAACAGGCAAGGTTAGAGCATCTTAGGTTTTATGAATATGTTGTATGAAGTGGGGAGCACGTCTGAACTTTTTGTTCTTGACGGTAACCTTCACAGAGAATCACTTGACATAAATACATGCAACAATGAACGATGATCACACTGAAAGTATATATACTCTGCCTTAAAAGAGATAGAAGAGTTAGCCTGTGGTCTAACCCTCTTAGAAAGAGAAAAAATATTTATAGAATTTCTTTGATACTGTCCTCTTTATCTATCATCAGCTATATTTTCCTAAGGCTATTAGGAAACAATAAGGCAATATTAGGAAATAAGCAGGCAATAGTCCTAGTTCACCATTTATCTGGTCTCTTTCCTGTTAGCTTCAAGTTCATTTTGTTTTCTTTGTCCCTGTCCCCCTTTCCAACCCTGGAATGACTGCTTCTGTCTCATCCATTCATATGGATGGATGTGTATGCTCACAGTCTAAGTCTGCAAATAATACCAGACCTCTGTATTTGCATGGATACTTGTCCAACGTCCTTATCCTGCAGTTGATATCCATGGCTGGCCTCACACGTATTTGGATGGCAGTCTGTTTCAGCTCATACGTCTTGAATGAAATGTATCTCATAATTCCACAGATTTCAACAACGCTTCACCAGTTCTACTGCATTTTTAGAGCTTCAAGTTGTATGCTAGAAGCCCAACAATTCATTTCCCTACGTTTTCAGATGGACTATACTGCTAATCAGACAAATAAGTATCCTATTGAGTTTTCCACTAGCAGAAAGCTGTGTTGTCCCTCTGGTTCCTTGTCACAGTGATTTCAGCCAATCATTCCACAGAGCAACCCAATTGCTTTTTTAAAGGTGTGAAATCAGAAGTGTGGCTGCTAAGTGAAGCTTTGACAATCTGCATAACTCGTAGGTAGACTTGAAGGTCTGTGTTTAAAAATATAATAAGAAAATACAATGAAAATATGATCAGAAAAGAACTAAGTCCATATAAATGATTAGTAATTAATTTAGGCCTGCTGGCGGATATGTTATTCATCTACTCTGAAAGAGGTCAGAAGAGTTCCTACTCCGAGCTTATAGTTACATTCATGTGATATATAGAAATGTTGTGTTCTTGTACCTGGGGCACAAAGTTCTGGCTATAGCAACCCAGTTTATAGCCTCAAGTCCTGTACACTCTGCAAGCCAATAAAGAATTCTCCAACTTGAGAAAGATCCTTTGCCTCAACAACTTGCTGCTTCCCAAACTTGTTAGTCCATCCTCTTTGTCGTGCCTCAGAATGTTCTTCTGTCATTTGTCCTGTGCGTTCCCTGGGGGAGTAACAGAATTTGCTCCTCTGGAGCAGTGTTTGTGAGGTGTATTATGCTAATCTATGCTAGTAGCAGATCCAGTGCTCCTGCAAAATGTTGTCTTTCAGCTCAATGTAAAAATAAGAATGGTTTGATTAATTTGTTCATTTGTTCATCTTTCTTATCCTCAAGATGCATGATGTAGTTAATTTTTGTGTAGTAAAGTTTTAAGTATTATTTAGGTATTATTATTTAAGATTACAAATATATTACTCAGCCATTAGACTATTATCAACCTGTTCTGCAGCCATATTTAAGCTAAATGGAAAAGAAGGATCCCAAAAAAGAAAAAAATTCAAAGAAATTTATGTCACCATCTGCATTGCTATTGAGCATGGGCTGTTTTGGGGTTTTTTTTAAACAATCAAAAAGCAACACCCCTAAAAACTCCTGAATATGTGCATAATCTAATGGTCTAGCTTCTGGTTGTTTTATTTTGATAATCCAGCTGCCAAAACCAAAATACCACACACAGCAGTTAAAAAAAAATACACAAAACTAAAAAAAAACCCTAACAAAAAAGGTAAAAGCAAAAGGAAAAAAGAAAAACTTATCAGAAAGCAAAAGCAATTCTTGGAAACAGTTCTTCCTTTTGATCAGAATAACTTAATGTATAAGGGATTGCTTCAAAACTCATCAGTTTTCTGGGAATTATTGAAGTTTGAAGAGAGAATGTTTCAAGTGATAATCTGCTATTTCCGTGGTGGTGGTGGACCGCACAAAATGACGTTAATGAGATTCAGTTCTAATGTCATATGTCTTTTATAGCTGTATTTTAATCTATGCTGAGGGCATCCAGAATGGGTGAATGCACACAATTTCTATTCTATGGAAATAAAAATTCATTTTGATGATGAAGTTTAGATAATTTGTACATCACTCATTCTACATACAAAAGTGCTGATGTGGTGGAAGGAACGATTATGTGTAGGCTATTCATTAAACCCGCAGAGGAACAGGCAGAAATATTTGCACTTTAATGACACTCTGTAGTAGTGTTGTGCAATGTGGGCTGTAGGACCTGTGGAGAATTCAAGCCCTACTGGTTTTACACTCTTGCCCTCTATTGTTATTCATAACACGTTGTGGGTGTTATGGGTTGTATCAGCTGTATTGTCAACTCAGTTTGAAAGAGAGTATTTCTTACAGCATGGTTCATAACGTCACGGAGAATGCCGTCTCCCCCCATTGATGCCACTGTCAGAGGATTGAATCTGTATCATGAAAACTGAGTACGATGAATCATTACAGCTATTATCACATGCATTTCCATAGTCCCTAGATCCTGGAGCACTCAGGCTGTGTTATATACTTCATAATAATAATACTTGATAATAATACCGAAAACAAAAGCAGTTTACGATTTTAAAATTTACATCACTTAGGCATTGTTCTTCCAGTGCAGCATCATATTTCTCTCCTGTGACTCTCAAATATGAAGTACAGCATTTCTGTAACATTAGAAACTAAAGCAATCCAAATCTTGAGTGAACGTGGTGTTTCTAAAAGATACAGTTCTAATTCATATTGTCCAGTGGCACTTCTGTCATCCCTCTCTGGCAACTGTTTCTCTATAGATGTGTTATGAAGGTTAATGGATATGGTACAAATCTGACAGGTTTACAAGCTTTTGTGCAACACTGCACATGTACACTATTGGCTTTTTCAATCACAAACCTCTGAGGGTTTGTCAGAGGTTGTAGGGACAAGAACAGATCACAATCTTTTTTTTAAATGTAACACTGCTATTTATTTTCTCAGCTTTCCATCTCAAAAAGCACATCTGTGTGCCTTCCATCTGACTGGAAATTAGCTATTTTTTATTAGAAAACCTGTTTCTGGCATTTCCCTATGCATGAAACTAAAACATATTAATCTTGTGGCAACAATTCCCTGCCTTGCTGTAGTGTTAATTCAGCCTTTAATGCCACAAGCAGCACATAAAAATGAGTTGCATCCTTTCTTAATTACATTATAATAATCTGAAGAATAGATTGAAAAACCTAACACAGAAGTTACCCCAGAAGAAAATGACTTGACAGAATGAAAATTATCACCTCAAAGGGAAATTGAAATCCACTATGTAAGAGAAAGTTCTGAAAACAAACACAACCCCAAAGATCTCCCTTAAAGCTAAAACAATACATTAGTGTCCTCTCTCTGCATGAACAGTTTTTAAAATACTTAACATCAATACTAAACACACTACTGCTTGCATTGTCATTTACTGCAATGACAGGCACATTGAGATTAAGCACAAGAATGAGCGGTAAGAGACTCTGATGGAGTTTAGTTTTTCAGTTAATTTTAAGATGTATCAGAAGGATCTTTAAAATCTAATTGATTTCCAGTGCAGGTAACTGCTATCTTTATTCTGCTTCACTATTTAGAGAGCAATACATCACAACATTAACTTATACCTTGCTTATAATCAAGGATTGTTTTTAATCACTGAACATGGCTTCTCACACTGAGATACTCTGTGGTTCCATATCAGTGAAGATATCCTAAAAAGCAAACAACTACAAAATTAAAGTACAAGTCCAAAATTCTCCTGCACACTTAATTTGCCTTCTATCAAGCAACACCCAAAAAGCACTGATAGCCATTGATAGTACTAATAAGAAACCTTATGTTTGGGTGAATGCACAGCAGGGAAGAGATGGCTACTGAAATAAGTAAAAGATATCTGCGGTCCATCAGTTGAAATGTGAAATTAGGAGTAATAGTAACCGTGTGATACTGAAAGCTAGAGAATAATGTATTAAAATGTGGAACACTGTAATTTTTCATTATTTATAGAAATCGCTTCAATTATAGGTCTCCAAGTGCAATTTCAAAACATAACATAAGAACAGAAGTGAGAAGCAATGACAACGAATTAAATCATATTCCAAAGAACTGAATTAATTATTCTGGGTCTGGACTAATAGGTTGTAAATGCCCTTCACTGCCATCAAGATAATCATGATTTTGGAATGAGAGTAAAAGCAGCATCTCCTCAGTGGAGCTTTGCTGCACTGTTCTGACCCATAAAAGCCCAAGTCTTACCAGGAAGGTTCTGAAAGTCTCTAATGAGAAGCAGCACAATAAGAGGCAAATAAAAAGAGCAAGAATATGACAGACTATAAATCAAAGTGGGTGTAGGGCGGGAGGCTTGTCAATTGATGCATGAGACAGCACTTACTAAATTCACCAGGAACACTACATTAGTCTCTTCCAAACTTGCTTAGTAACACACAGCAGGTCAAAATAATCTTGAAAGACATAATATTTGAACCAGAAGTTAATTACTCCACTGAGCCTTTCCAAGAAATAAAATGGTGCACACTCTCCTTTAGCACATTCTCGGCTCATTAACTTTACCTTGTCAGCAAACCAGTGCATAGCTGTTCAAGCTGCAGTTTGTCCCATAACACCATCACACAGGAGAATTTTTCTTGCCTGCTTCCCCCATGAAGTCTTCTCCTCTGTTAACATGCTTGTTTGCCATTACATCAATGCTTCATCTCAAAGAGCTCGCACCTGCAACTACTACAGCTATTAAAGCTGACCTTCAGCTTCTGGTGGTTTTGATGCTCACTACATCTACAAATTAGATAAACCTATGATAGTTATAAGAAGAAATACTATAGCACAGAGGTTTGATTTTAATAATTGCTTAGATACATACAAATATTAACATTATATTTTCTGGATATCTAGTACTTCTGCAGAATAGGACTTCAGAAAATTTCCTTTTTGCACCTGCTGCTTTTATTGGTTTGCAAATGCTAATAGTCTCTCATCACAAGACTACAAACACTTGTACCTTTTGGCGCAAGGTATAATTGAGCTTCAGCCACTTACGTCTTGAAAAAGTTTCTAGTAGATGTTAGCTACTTTTTTTTTTTAATGAACCTTTTTTCTGTGTTGAAATTATCTTGATCAGTGTTTGAGCTTTACTGTCTTTGAAATAACACAGGACTTTTTGAGAAGACTGATGTTTAAACCAGAGGAAAAATTTGCTTTTCAATTTTGCAATCTTAATAAGCATAGAAAAACTGCATGTGTTGAAATGGAGAACAAGTGCAGTAGTTTCATTCTCAGTTCAGTATGACTGCTTGCAATAAGTCTTTGAAATTATAAGCTCTATGAAGATGTTATAAAAAAAAGACTTCTCAGAAATACAAAGGGAAACAGACCTATCTTTTAAATAAAATTAATTTTCAAATAAAGCATGTAGAGTTTTCATCTTGTTTGAAGTAAACTTGCATGTTTTTTTAGGAATTTTGCAGCTAAGACCATCTTAATAGAAATTTTCTCAAAGTATTCTTCATGTGACATTTTCAAAGGTCATTTTCATAGGGTCATAGTAATGAGAATAAATGGAGAGAGCTATACTGACTTTTCAGCCATTCTGACATTACTTAGCTGCAGCCTCAGGAACAAACACAGTACTTTGTTAAAGCTGCTACCACCATAAAAGCAGGATTTCTTCTCCTCTCCTTTGCAATAGCGTCTGCAAAGTTGTAACATCAAAAGTAGGTGTTTTCTGAGCCCAGGGTAATTCGATGACTAGTTGCTGTTTTCTAAAACGAGGCTCAATTATTTTCTGCTTTGGTAACATTTTTTGAATGATGCTGTGGGGAACTAATTTATAAGGTGAGATCATTCAGTATGAGGTTTAACTACGCGAGTTCCCCACTGAATCTCAGATTGCTGGGGAATGTGGAGACAGTTTCTTTTGATTTTTTTATGAATTTTTTATTTTATGAAGACGTTGTTTTTACAATGTAGCATGTGCATTACATGAACTACTGAACAAATGAATCTCAGATTGTAACTACAGTTTTGTCCCATTTCAGGATTCAGAATACAAATGAACACAAGTATGGCAAGACTGCTGGGGTTCTCCATAGATAAAGAACGTAAAACTTAAGCAAACATTTTATTACCTATAACTAGGCAGCAAAATATTCCTCTGATGTAATTCAAAATTGTACCAGAAGAGTTGTATCAGATGTTATTTTTAGTATGTTGTGTTTAGAGGGATGGCAGATTTCCACTCTGCTGTACTGGCTCTCTATTAGCATAAGGATGCTCTGCCAGTGGCGTATCATAGATCAGGCTGCAGATTTTCAAGAACAAAATGTACTGGCAGCATCAGATGGGCAGGAATACTGAGGAGACAAAATGCTTTGTCATTATTAGGCAGTGCTTCTATCCTTAAACATTAAAATGAAAATAAAGGCAATGGAATCTTCCCTGCAGCATACTCAACCACTGTGGTTCTTCTCTGTGTTTTCTCATGCAGTGACAATACAATTTATAACCAGGAGTAGTGGGATATAGGAGGCTATTGACATTAATACATGGAAATAGGTAAAAAGGTTTATTTCACTAAGAGTCTTTTTGTCGCCTCAGGCTTATAGGTAATACCATAGAAAATGTAATAGAAAAATACTGAAAATATCCAAACCTCTCAGAAGCACAGAAAATTGGATAATAAAACCAACTAGAAGTGATTTTAGTTCTTGGTGGTAGATTAAACTCCACCAAAAAGGGAAATATGTAATCAGAAATGGCTTCCCTAGATACAGCCAATGTTGTACATCATACAGCTCTGTGAAGAGGTCAGTCTCCCTAGCCTTGCTCATACGTCCAGCAAGAATGTCAGTTAATGTGAAATGTGATGGTATTTTGTCAGATGCAAACATCTGTCTAGCAGAAAATAATCTTGCTTTACAGCAGCCACTGAGTGGATGCTAGTGACTGCATTTTTGCTTCTGAAACCGTAATTCTCTATGATAGGCTTGGTACCTTAGTGGAAAGACAGAAAAAGCTCTGAATGCTCTGTATTTGGGGGCTGGGGAGCTCTAGAGGCATCTGTTCAATTCCCTTTGTTGTAGGCTTTGTGAAACAGTAATTTTAACCTGAAATAATTGTGGCTTGATTCTCTGATCAGTTGGTGCTGCCCCAGCACTAGCTCCCACCAAATCATATGGTGAGACCAGCCATGGAACTGGCAAGAAAGCAACTGAAATTATCTGGCAACAATAAAAGAAAAGTAGGTAAGAAGTCTGTTCCAGACCATGTAGTTACATAAACACTAGTGCTGGCACATAAGATGCCTTTTGGTGGAATAGCAAGTTCAAGTAGCTCTCTGATAGTGTTGGGCATTTGGCATGTTCATTTGTGACAGCATTCTATTTGCTTCAGCTACTTCCCAAACATAAAACACTATTTATGTACAGAGTGACAGGTTCTGTAACTCCTGTAATCTTTGTCTTTTATAAAATAATTCCAAACATCGGTCAAATTAACAATTTTTATTATACCTATGCAAAGTAAGCATAAGAAAGCTTTCCTAGTTGACATCCTTTGATGAGAAAGTATTGGTAACTTATTCATGTGATTTGTCATTATTATCTTATTTTCTTTAATCTTTTTAGAAAATCATTTAAAATGCCTCTCACAAAACTTGAATCTGAAATAATATGAAATAACACACTGATGAAAGCACCAGGAGGCTTTACAACAGATGACATAATGTTCTACAGTTTCTTCAAGAAAGCTAGATAACTTGTTTTTTTAATTTTCATATTTGTAGACTATCTCGTAAAAACCCAATTCATTTAATTGGCTATGCACCAACACTGCTTATACCAGCCCAACTCCTAATGATTCTTAAATGCACACACAAAAGGGGTAGAGGGAGGTGCTTTATAATTTGCTTTAAAAGTGAACAAATCCATCACAAAGTGGAGAAGTTACATTTCCTTCCTTAGAATTTAACACTTCAGTTGATACCAGGCAAATGTGGTCTCCCAGATACACAAATAAAGTTTATTTGAACATATGGGAGAAAATGTTATTGTAAATATTTCCTTTGATTTGTGTTTTTCAACAGTGTGCCTTGTTTAATAATAAATTGTTTAATAACATCTCTTTGGTTTCCATCAGGTTAGATCACAACATGCCTGTGAACACCTGTTTGTAAAAAGAAAAACAAAATCAGACACTTTGGTGTCTTATTCAGTACCTCTTATATCAATGTGTTGGTGAACAAAACTGAGCATTACCTAAACAAATTAATTGTACTGATAAAATTACAAATATGGATTTGTAGTTTATAACCCAGAGCAATTTACATGTGGACCCTAGTCCTGAGCTGGGCCATGAATAAATTTCATTATGTACTTTTTATTATTATGTTTTTATTATGTCAATGTCTCACACTGTTGCAGGAATACAAACATAAACAGGAAATGTCTATTGCTTACCTTTTTGTGGTTCGTCAAAAGCAACTACAATAATATTGTAATATCAACAGGAAGTTTGAAGTGTTGAAACCCTGGTCCTCTCACAGCCTGAGTAGCGTGCTACTACACTGAAGTAAACCAATACCACAAATTGTGTCATTTACTTTTGTATCGTAGAATAATAGAAAAAAAATATGTTGAAAGGGGATGCTGGAGATCATCAACTTCTGGTCAATGTTCTGGTCCGACAGACATCAGGTTTGGGGTAACAGCTGAACAAGAGCTTTGTAAATCGGAATTTTTCAGCTAGAGGTCTAGACCTCACCTGGGGAACCTCAGCCTATCCATGGATTTGGACTTTAGTTGAAAAAGGCTGGTAGAAGACAGAGAATACTATCTGAGTATCTCTTGTGTTATAACTCAATGCCTATATCAAGCCAATAATACGCAATTAGGATTTAATTTCATGTCAGTATACAGTGAACTATAGATACATCTGCATTTTCTTCCTCCTTCTCCCTGCTTTTCTTTTTGCCTCTCCTTCATCCACTATTTATGAACCATGTCCCCCATTCCATATCGGTACAGCATCTCATGACATTCAGTGTAGCATCAGCATACGTGATCAGAACCTGATTCTTCTATCTAGGCAAGCATGACTACGTTCATCTTCTTAGCAGTATATTTAGCATGGGTACAAGAAGAATAGGAAGACAAAAACCTGGCATTCTTATTTTGAATCTGGATATCAGTCTTAGTTCACTAATAACTTTAAATACTGTGTGTCCTTCTCAATCTTCAATTTGATGCAAAGAACAGGAAGTTAGTGTAATAGGGAATTTCATCCCCATTATTCTTCTAGACTCACACGTACAACTCACACCCATGCAGTACTAAACAAGTATTTCACAAACACGCTTGAAAAGGTGCAACTCATAAAATAGATCTCTGAAGCTGACAGAACCTTAACATATACACGGTGCATAAAATGCACTGAACAATCCCCGTCCTCATTCTTACTAACACAAGATGAAGAGTCCTGTCAAAAAGTCTTGGACTAAGGCTGTAAATAAAGTTATGTGCGTAGGCAGGACGTAAATGAGTGAGAGAATTAAAAGAAAAATATTTTCAGATTGTTACTGAGACTGAGCTCCTAAATCAAAGCAGAAAACAGTTTCATTCCAAAGTAGCTGTAAAGCTGAATTAATCCAAGAAATCTTGCTGTCCAACTAACAACTGTTTTCCATAGGGTTTTTGTTGAATTTACTGTGTTGAATGCACTTTTACTGGTAACTTTTCTCCCAGTGTAGTACTATTTCCTTGTAGTTTTGGCCGCTATCAAATATTTCTCGTCATACAGAATTTCTGGGTAAAAGCCTGAAATCTAGGTGAGAAGACAGGTAAATCTGCAATTTGAAGCATTTTACTTTTAAAAATGAGATTATATGACAGTTACCTCACAGCTTGCATGAGAAGTTCAACCCAGCATGTCTGTTCGGCTAACTTCAAAACTATTGCTAGTGCAATAACACTGTATGATCACAGGCTCTATTGCAGTTCATGGAACAACTGAATCAGTCTAAACTGAAAAAAAAAAGGAGGAGGAAATTCTGGGCTGAGGGTTTTTCCCTGGCACTGCATACGCACAGTTTTTAAGGTCTTACATGGCAGGATGAGTCCTGGACTGAACTCCCCAGTTCTAGAAGGTTTCAAAGATCATTTTGATGATCGTGACAGAGGGGGAAAGGAATGAAAAAATATATATAAATGGAGGGATTTGTCATATGGGTCAAAGTGACAAGAAAACACACTTCGATGTCTGTTAGTCTTAAGACCAAAATTAATCTAATTGTTTCATATGCAAATTCACAAGGGTTTCATCCATTTGACTTATTCTGTACTTAGTAATTTCAGCTGACTTCACTGTAGCATTCACAGCAGCCACTCCCACCACCGTGCACCACCACAGCATGGACCAAGTTACCCTTCTCGGCATTACACCTGACCACACATGTCAGACAGGAATTAAAGCACTCTGGGCTGACGCACAGCCTGGGTGTAATGAAAGTGTAAGAGCACTGCTGCAGAGCAGGCTTCTGACTGCCAGTCCGTAAGATTTACATACACTTTTACATTACAATATCCCAGTGGGAATCCAGAGCTAGATCTAATGACTTCAGGTGAAAATAAAGAAAGCTGTTACGTTCAGACCATTATTGTTCATGCTGCTTTGTGAATTTATTTCTTTAAATTTTCCACTTGTGCTCCTGCCAAGAGAGATCTATTAGACAGAAAGCAGCAAGAGTAAAACTTTATCATTTTGTTTCAAACTATAAAATAATTTACATCACATAATTTACTTACTTTTGTCTTTTTTTTTTTTTTTGAAACCACAAACATTCCAGCATCACACTGTAGGAATAACAATAGAAAGCATAACCTTTTGCATAGTATTAAATGAACAGACAGAGTAAGTTCTTTATTTACAATTATTGTCTAGATAAAAAAATTCATAAAAACAGATGAATGAACATATATTAATAACCCCTAGTGGGATGGATTGCCAATGTACCACTGTATTGTTGTCCACAAATCTCATGCTGCTAAGTACAGTACGTAGAGAGCGAGCATTTATATATTGCAGGGAATTTTAACAAACTGATCATTTTGGTTTTTGATCCGTTGTTCCCATCACAGAGAGGTCAAGCAATAAAAGAATGGAATTGTGATGCACGACTTGTAGTTGAAAGGTCATAGCTATTCTGCTTTAAAAAAAAAGAAAAGAAGTCTATAATTTATCATATACATAAAGCACAGTCTCTGCTCACAAAAGCCCAAGTTTTCTATGCATCTCAGTTTATATATGTTTTACTATATATACACAGAATGCAGTGTTCATTTTCTTAACAGTTTTCAAGTCTGCAAATGGTACCTTAGGGAGGGGTACTCCTACAGGAAAATTAAAAAAAAAAAAAAACAAACAAAAAAAACCCCAAACAAAACCAAGAAAAAACATGAAGAGTGTTTGAAAATAAAAAGGCAAACAGTCAGTGTTAAGATGCTGAAAATAAATTGTTCCAGTATTAATAGCTTCTGTAGATGTCCAAAGCTAGAGGCTTCCCTGTAAATAGATAACACTTTTTTTCTTCTGAATATGATATCCCAAATAGGCCATAGAAACCCAATACATGTTATACAAAGGTTAATCACCATATTTACAAAGCGAACAATCCTGACTGAGTTTCAATCACTTTGTTGCTAGGAGTCAGCTAAAATAATTACGCTGTCATGCTAGCTTTTTACTGTTAAGAAACGGGTCACACTATCTGTGGGAAAGAGAGTTGTATATGCCTTCAAAGACCTGTTCTGTTGTTCAGTGAAAAGTCTGGATCAGATAGCGAACTAAGAGTTTGAGCTAAAAATATTCAAGCTTCTACACAAAAGTCCGGAAGCTGGCAATTCAAGCTGATTAGAGCTTTACCTGGCTGAATAGTCTTGATGCACCCTGAAAACATTTTAGTCAGTTCAATCTGCAGTTTGGCCATGAGTCTAACCTTGTCTTGGAGAGTTCTGGCTTGGTTTAGTTCTTGTGACTGCAGAGATGCACCACTTTATGAGCCAACTTTTAAGACAACCAGTAATACCTTAACAAATCAATTTATCAAGCTAGTTTGAGAGTGTTTTTCAACACATCTGGCATTATCAATTGTGTAATTCAAAATATCTTTTGCACTGTACAATTATGGAAAAGATCATATGCTGAAAAGTCTCCAAGCAAACTTTATATTAAATACAAAAATTATTTATGAAAAATCTGTGATCCACAAAGTGCTTAGCATTCAAGTGTTTGACATAGCAATTACATAAGCTCATAAATTTTAAGTTATCAGGGCTGTTACCATCTTGAAAAATATTCTTCACCCTCTATACTGCAGGTTTTCAAAATAGCTTTCTTCGTAGAAAGCTCAAGGTAAAATAACATATTACTGTGTTACAGTATACCTTGTGACTACAGGAAGACAAGCTTGGTTAAAAAAGAAAAAAACAAAAAAAAAAATCACACAAAGCACATCTCAATATACAATTAATAAAGTTTCATTCAGACCTAATAGTGCAGAAATTATATTTTTCTTAAAAAAAAACCAAAACAAAGCAACAACCTACAGTGACTTTCATCCAAAATGCCAACAGCCCATACTTTGCAAGTATTAAGGAAATAAATGCCTCAATTACTAACTGAAAAGGATTAACACAATATATCACAATATTTTAATATTAATTTTATCTCCATATAGACAAACCAAATATAACTTACTTTAAATTATATTTATAAACTCAACTCAGTTTCATAAAACCTCTCTCTAAAAATATTTGTGGAAGCCATTGCCATGTTTAAAGAATGAAACAGCCTCCATTATTGTATGCTGCACCAAAACAAATTCAATCAGATTATCAGAGGAAAAAAAAAAAAAAAAGAGAGAACCTGATCATTTTGATTTTTATTTGAAACAAAGGAAGCCTGTTTCACCTCCCTGTATATAGGATCACAATGCTACATCCAATGTCTTACATTTTGGCTTCTCTTGTTATTTACTAGCAGTATCTACATTATTTAACAAAAAAAAAAAATCAGGCAGAAATCAGAACACGGTTGTAATAAAATATCCAGGGTGCGATATCACCGACGTTTTCAATGAGCTGAGCTGAGCCATTTTTATACTACTTCGGCAGGAAGTGCTTTCTTAACCCTACAAATAGTTAAGGATATTATCTACAGGTTTGTAAACAAATTACATTCTTTTTTAGGACATAAATAAGTTAAAATAGTCAGAGCAATTTGAGCAGAAACAAGGCAACATGCCAACAAAGAAACTTTATATATATATAAGTAT
>NW_010116757.1:0-317 GCF_000699245.1 Pterocles gutturalis
CCGCCCCTCCGGCACCAGCACCAACTGGGGGCTGGAAACAGCCCCACTATTGATCTATCTCTATATCCACCTCTATCTGTATCATCTGTATAATCTATATCATCTATATCTATATCTTAGCATCTGTAGCATCTATATAATCTATATATAACCTATACATCATCTATATAATCATCTATATTATCTGTATCTATATCAGTATAATCTATATCTATATAACCAATATAATCTCTATCTATATCCCTATATATAATCTATAATCTATATAATCTATAATCTATATCTAATCTTTATCTACATCTATATAATCTATATAA
>NW_010116758.1:0-237 GCF_000699245.1 Pterocles gutturalis
TTCTTCCTAATATCTGGTCTAAATCTGCCTTATTCAAGTTTAAATCCATTACCCCTCGTCCTGCCACTGCATGGCCTTTTCAGCAGTCCCTCCCCATCTCTCCTGTAGGACCCCTTTAAGGACTGGAAGGCTGCTATTAGGTCCCCTTGGAGCCTGCTCTTCTCCAGGCTGAACAACCCCAACTCTCTCAGCCTGTCCTCATAGGGGAGGTGCTCCAGCCCTCTGATCATCTTTGTG
>NW_010116758.1:874-13952 GCF_000699245.1 Pterocles gutturalis
GAAAGAATTGGGGTTGTTCAGCCTGGAGAAAAGAAGGCTCCAAGGAGACTTAATATCAGCCTTCCAGTACCTGAAGGGGACCTACAGGAGAGATAGAGAGGCACTCTTTATCAGGGAGTGTAGTGAGAGAACAAGGGGTAACGGGTATAAGCTGAAAGAGGGTAGATGTAGACTGGACATTAAGAAGAAATTTTTCACTGTGAGGGTGGTGAGACGCTGGAACAGGTTGCCTGAAGAAGTTGTAGATGCCCCATCGCTAGAGGTGATCAAGGCCAGGCTGGATGAGGCTTTGAGCAACCTGGTCTAGTGGAGGGTGTCCCTGTCCATGGCAGGGGGGTTGGAACTCGATGATCTTTAAGGGCCTTTCCAACCCAAACCATTCTATGATCCTCTGATAAAAAAGATCTCTAAGCAGAGCTCCGCATGATTTATGAAGAAGTTGTAGATGCCCCATCGCTAGAGGTGATCAAGGCCAGGCTGGATGAGGCTTTGAGCAACCTGGTCTAGTGGAGGGTGTCCCTGTCCATGGCAGGGGGGTTGGAACTCGATGATCTTTAAGGGCCTTTCCAACCCAAACCATTCTATGATCCTCTGATAAAAAAGATCTCTAAGCAGAGCTCCGCATGATTTAAAATTCTAGTTTCAGATGATAATGAATAAGAAAATTATCCAAACCTCTTTCAGTACAGGTGACTTAACCTATCCTCTAAATGTTCCTGAGATGCGTAGCTGAGTGAATAAAACCACTTTACCAGTGCTAATGGGCCCAGCTCTGTCATAGACTAATTCCTTATTCTCTACATATTTTTTCATCAGTAAGCATCTGTTCATTATGAAACTTAATAAACGAAAGAAACTAAAAATAAAACCAAAATCCTAGAACTAACCAAACACAATTAAGTCATAAAGAACTAAATGCAGTAATTGTCACCTCTTTCTTTTGCTCTCAAGATATACCAAAGATTTGGGACCCCACAATGCTAGCAAGCTGATTGAGTCAGAGGACCCAGAGCTATTAGGTTTTAAACAGTATTAAGTGAATATTGTGTCTTCAAATGGAGATAACTATGAAAAAAAGGGAAAGAAGGTATGAATAAGGACCTCTTACTCACCTTACTCTTACAGTGCAAAGCTCATTTCACCTATAAAGTAGTTTGCTGTATCTGAGCCAAGGGAAAGAATTAGTCACTTTTAGAAAAGATACCCGTGCCCTATTTTAGATGTCTTCTTCGAATGAATTAAATTAGTGGTTATTGCTCTCCACTAGTTTTGTAGAAAGACTTATTGACAGATTCCATAAAGACTTTTACATTTAGTTAGATAAATCTCACTCTGCATGATTTCTGCTGATGCTTGTCCAAGCAAAGCATTCCTTCACTCCCTTTGCTCCTACAGTAGCCTGCAGTCTTGAACAGCTGCAGCTTTGGTCAGCAATTGAAAGTCTACATTTTCCTGTACATACTTTTACATATGTGGCACATGTGTGTGCACATGTGTGTATGTATGTGTATAAGATGGATTGCCAGTGATAATATATCTTTACCTTATTCTGCAGAAAAAAGGGAGGAAGAAATTAAAATTGGTTATTCCAGCTAGTCCAAATTTGTCCAAGAGCTGAACAAAGGTTATGGTCTTCTTTTCAGATATGGGAGAGTAGGTTTAAATGCCTGTTCTTGATGATTCAGGGAACTTCCTGTCCCAGAAACATATAATATGAATGTTTCCATCCTGCTGAGTGAAAGAGGGCCAAAGAGCAAGCACAGTATTGAAATGATAGCTCACAATGTGACTCCTTTTGCAACTACTCCAGCTAGTTCACTCTGAGTCAAGCCTACCATAGAGAAAGTGAATTGCCAGCTAATCACAGCCTAGTCAGTGCTATTTCACCTTGGGGCCAGCAATCAGCCTCTGATCCCTTGTTACTGTTAAAACAAATGTGGACATGGATACTAACGATTGCTTTTGTGTGTGTGTGTGTGTGAGCATATTTGTGGAATGTTTGTTTGTATTTTTTTTTTCTTGGTAAATTAATATACCTTCAACAAAAAACAAGCTTTAGTCCAAAAAAAAAAAAAAAAAAAGAAAAAAAAAAAACAAAAAAAACCAAACAAACAATCTGCTATAGTCAGGAATCCCAACTCAGCAGCCATCCTGTGTAGTGCATGCTAGAATTTAAGCCACTCTGGAGACAATTGCACATTTGAGCAGAAAAGTAAGCAGTGCTCAAGGAGGTAAAACTTGCCTCTGGATTATTTTTAGGATGCATACTTACTTCTTCAAGCTAGTATTGTTAGGGAAATCAGTCTTACTGGAAGCAGCGAAAGTCTAGAGAGTCGCAGAAGAAACTGAATGATAGATGGAGATGATAAACCACTAGAAAAACTGGAGGAGAAAAAGCTTTACAAATCATAAATATAAAGAACATTTCAAAAATAAACGAGCAGAACAAAGAAGAAGTAAATGAAAAGCTTGGTTCTGAGTAAGTTCTAAGAGAATTAAGACACTTCATCCATAAAGTTTACAAACAAGGCTCATGTGCATGCAGCAACTCCTCTGATGTTTTAGTGGAACTGTGTCCTTTTTATTTACTTGAGAATATTAAGAATGACTAGCAGGTTTGAAAGTGTATACAAACTGAATAACCATAAACCCAATACAGGATCATAAAATATTTGCCACACTAAAGGTGAAAAAATTAGTAAAACTGTAATTTCAACTAATTGTTACAACAATTACATATATTTTATTGGGTGCTTTTTTTCAGCATGGCTGGTACTTATTAACCAACAGTTGTTTTTTGTTGTTGTTGCTGTTGGTGTTTTGTTTTGTTTTGTTTTTTCAGATGGACCACCAATAATGCATAAACAAAAGTATAATTCAGGAGTCTGGTATATTGGTCCAGTTAACTACATTGTCAGTTGTCTTCTGTATTATATTAACACCATTATAGTAGTGTTAAAAATTTGATTTCTGAGATAATTAAGAAAACTTTTAAAACATTTTCTACTCTTGGCCATTTCACAGGAGCAATAAAACTATCCCATCAATTCAGTCTTCAGGAAAAACTAGTCCTCAGTGGGTGAACATCTCTCATGACGGCAATCAAAGCAACTACTATAGCAAGATATATTTGCTTACTTGTGTTTCACAGTGCAACTTTGTGCTTGAGATTTATGGGAAGAATAAAAATGAAATACAGCATGTTTGTGGGCTGTATGCAGATCTCCACGCATTAACTAAATGAGTAGATCTAAAATATTCCTGTTCATTTTGTATGCCCTTCTCATTATTTACATGATCAAGCTTGGGAAGACAAGCTAGTCTAGCAACCTCATCTTAGAGAACTTTAAACTATTTAAAGGGAATTAAGGAATTGTATGCATTCAGTGCCTGAGAATTTTTTTCCTCACTCTTAGATTTTCAGAAAGAGTGAAAATAAGTGAAGCATATATGACATAAAATAGAAGTAAATTAAGATAGAATATCTCTCTCACTACAGAAAATACTCTGTCGCTCACCAAAACACTAGGCTGCAAGGAAGAACCTCTAGATTTCATCATTTCAGGAGCATTTCGTATTTTCCAGCCTAGAGGTTTAAGACTGTGAACAGAAAATACAGAGGCTTTTTAAATCAATGAGATATTCAGCTTTGCTGATACACTGTTTCAATGTGTTACACTAAAAAAGGACATCAGCTTCTGATGTGTTTTCAGAAAACATGTCCTCCTCATTTGTATTTAGGAATACTAATTGTTTCGAATAACAAATAAGAGATCACACAGCTAGTGACTTGCTAACCTCTGGGTTCTCTTCATGACTTGTTGTCATACATCACTAAAAAACACTTTTTAGCATGCTAAAATCTCTTATACAAGTAATTCAGAAATTACAGAAAACTATGAATTTCACAGGTTAATGTAATTTACCGAATATATAACCCAAAGGAAATCTTTCAGGTATCATTGTCTCTTTTAATCTCTCTGATGTGTACTCAGGTATTGTCTATCTCAGATGTTCTTAGTTTGGATTGAGTTTGTGATTAGAAAAAAAATTTGCTTCCCAGCATAGCACAAATATTCTTTAAAAAGTTTACGTAACACAGAAGTCATTAAATGATGATAAAATCTGAGCTCCATTAATGTTGTGCAGCTTCAGTAATTTGGTAGCTATTTTGATGTAGTAATTTATATTTTTGCACACTGCAATCAATGAATGCTTTTCTGAATGTCTGAACAAAGTAAAAAATATTTGTTTTTCTGACTCTGTTCAGTGATAAAGGCTTTCTGCAGTTTGTTTCATTCTTAAAATTGTTACTGGTAAAAAAGAAAATAAGATCTTTTTACAGGTTAATAAACAAGCAATTATTTAAAATAATAATCTTTCACACACATAAAGGTGTGTGTACCCATGTACTGTAAGCATTTTGTGAATCAAACTTGAATTTTAAAAGTGCTATTAGCTCATGGACAAAATTTGACAGCTCAAAGCTGCTACCGAAATATTAATGAAATTCCAGCTCTAATTCATGTCATGAAGAAAAATTAAAAATAGACATTATGGTGTTATAGTTATCTTTTTTTTTTTTTTTTATATGACAAGGTGTTTTGTCGTATACATTGAACCAGAAGCATGATAAAAGGTTTAGGTAAAGATACATTTTTTCTAAGCAATAAATTTTCAGTCTTTTTTTCCCCCTACTACATATTTTTTAAAAAGAAAAAAACAACAAAGGAGAAATTATTGTTTCTAAAACTTGTTTGCTAATATTGATTTTAAGAGGAGTAAGCTATTTGACTCCAGAAAACTCTCAAAGTTTTAAATGATGTAATCAATTGTTACATGAAGGGAAAATAGAAAAGAGGTTTTGAAAATAATTTAGGATTCGAAAGAAGCAAAGAGGCCTGGATGAGTCAGATAGTAAAGTATAGGCGATAAAGGAGCTTTAACTAAAAAAAAAAAAAAGTTGACACTTGTCATGGTGTTGGTACAGGACAGCCATTTTCTGTGACTGGAACTTATTGATGGTGAGAGTATAACATTTTTGACAAAACATTCAGTCAGAAAGGTTTCTCAGTTAGATTATGGAATTTCTGGTCAAACAGAGAGCAGGTACAGGATCCCAGGACTACAAATAACCTTGTGATCAAGTGTTAGTTAGGGAGAGAATACCATGCTTGATTCATGTCCTTGGGCTGTCTGAAACAGATGAGAGATTTCAATCTCAGTCTCTTATATCCAGATGAATAACCTTATCAAAGGCTGTTTAATGAGCCCTTAGCAGGTCGTTCTGAATTTGCCATGTGGTAAAGTATGACATAGCAGGAATACTGACCCTGGGTTTTCCAGATTCTAGCTTTTTCTTTTTTTTCTTTTTTTTTCTTTTTTTTTCTTGAGGTACACCTGCATTTCTGATTCTGGAAGGTATATGGTTTTGTTTGCTTAGTTGGGGTTTTTTTGTTTCATAGGGTGGTAGTTTTTAGCTCTCCTGTGATGTTCATTCAAATGCTTTTTTTTTTTATATATACTGTATTTCAGCAGGGAAGCAGAGGAAGCATGGGAGTTTTGGAGATAGATTTTATTTTGAACTATTCTTTCATGTCTTCTTTTTTATAATAAATTGGTGCATCCCATGATCTGCACTTTACGCAATATAAGTAAGTCCAAAACAACTACGCAGTTAAATCTCTAGCTACATAGGGGTCCAAATTCTACTGGTACCAACTTTCTTTCAAAAGACAAGTTCATGAATCTAAGGAGCAATGTCTACAGAAGAGGAAAATGCTTCCACTTGTCCATTTGTCTTTTCTTGAGTGACAAAATGAACATTTTTCCATCTGTTTTTAGATATTTCAGTAAAGTAGAAGCAGTCAGATTTTGCAAAAATTAGATCTCATTAAATGTTGGCTAAAAGCACTCAACAATTTGGAAATTACTTAAATTCGGGTTTGGAAATTTAATTGGAAATAGCCACATTTGAATTAAGGCAGTGAAGGGACTGACTGGGAATAATTTGAAACTGACTTCTCTGTTCTCCCTTGAGAAAGATCTTACTTCTGCAGGAAAAAAGTACGCAATCAGCATAATCTCTTTGTCTTTTCTACTAAAAAAAAGAACAATTCTAGAAAAAGAACAATTCTATGTAACTGACCTTACCACTCTTCTCGTTCTCTTTCTCTTCCCCCATTTTTAATACCCTTTCTACTGCACTTGATTTTGCTATGTTTCTTCTTCAAGTGTCCCGAGTGCACTATAGTTTTCCTTCACGTGATGTATTTTAATCTTCTTCTTTCTTGTCTTTACTATTTCTTTCTTCATTCATGTGACTGACATGGCTTTCTGTCCTCACTTCCATTCCCTGGTGTCCTATCAGTATTTCTTCTGTACCATCCTTCCCAATTTAGTTTTCATTTCCTCCTTGAGATAAATCTGGTAGTATCGAAGATTTCTCCTGTAACACTGTGTAAGTACTGCATTAAAACTCTATTACTGGTAATTGAGCTAATGTAAAAGTGCAGATTACCTATAATTTATGACAAAGTAACTATCTTAGGCATTGTAATGAATCACCATTTTAATTTAAATGTGTTGAACGCTTACCGAACCTCCCAAAGTGATGCTGGGAATACTTGAAAGACCATTCTAAAACCTCTGACAACTGAAATATAAGCAGTCCAAATCCAGAGTCTTTCAGGACAGTGAGGTTACCCTGGGATCTGATATTCAAGCTGTCTTCTTGGATATGAGGACGGTCAAGCTTGTTGTCCGTATGTTATATTTTTTTCATCTCTTGAATCACCTTCCATATCTTCTGTTTTTGCAGCAGACAAATGAGATTCCAGTCCAGAATCATGTATTTTGCATGGGATCAGACAGTAGTTACTTCACATACATTGATATTTAGTTACTGCACTCACTCTTGTGCAATTTAACCACTGGTGTGAGTCTGATTGTTTCAGTTACATATCAGAAGCACATTTGACTCAGTACTTTAAATGTAAGACATTTTCATACTTTAGTCATGTAAAAATTCTGCAGCTTAGCAGCTTCATGAAACTGACAAAAAACCAGACTCTTAATCATCCGAAATTGGAAGAAGGGGAAATTTGGAACTGATCAGCAAAAGAACCTTCCCCACCTTTCCATTGTGAGTGTTTTGTTTGCAAGAAGTGCACTGCTGGAGTCTTCAGTCACAAATCAGTGTTTAACTCCACTGACCGTTGTGCTGAAGCTAGCTTGTTGTCTTTTATCCCAAGCAAGAGAGTGGATTTTTTAATGTCAGTTCTGGCTCAATAATTCTGCTTATCTACATTTGAAAATACTCAGATGTGTTCTAAGATGTGCAGTTAATAAATCTAAGCATATGGACTTTGTAATCACGTGAAAGTAAAACCAGTTGACCAATGCAATTCTCCCCTTTCGTGCCTTTTTTCTTCTAAATTCAATTCTAAGACCTTGTTAAATTAAGCCAGGCTATAAATTATTAATGTTAGAATTAATAGAGATGTGTTGCAAAGGGAGTAAAGAATTTATATATCTATATTTATTGTGTTGATCTGCACTTAGAAGTTTTACCCTGTTCTCTTGCTATTTTTAGTGTTTCTTTTTATCTTTGTATGTGTCACCCACTCAGGGTTTCTGGGAGGGGGGTGATGGGATAGATGTCTGTACAATTTTTTTTCTGAAGGAGATGGCAAGTTGAAAATGCATTTTTCTAAAAGTTTTATGTTTTCATAACTGTTGCACTCAATAAGTATGCATTACATGCTATTAGCCTTAGAAGATATTTTAATCTAACAGTTCTGCACCATGTTCACATTAACATGCAAACAGAACGAGGATACACAATTAAATGGAAATGAAAGTTGGAAGCTAATTGACATTTTTGTCACAAAAGCTCAGAGAAACAGTACTTATGGTTTAACAGCAAAACGCTAATGCGTCATCCTAGGGAGGGCTACATCAATCTGGAACTAAGACAACTTTACCGAGGAAAAGTGCAAAGTGCTGTTTGTGTATGCAGGTTGCCAGTTCCCCCTATGCAGGTGGTCCCATCACCATAAACCTGGACTAAATTGCTGCCATCCATTAAACACAGTGGCTGCCTGGATAGCTGCCTAGCACAGACTTACACAGACCATCTATTCCTGTCAGAAATACGATATGTCACTGACAAAAGCTTAATTACTCCATTAATTAATAAGATAATTTTCAAAATGCCTTGCAATACAGCTTGACACTCATTAGTGCCATTTATGAATAATTTCTCCCAGGGTATAATACTCTATAACGTGTACTTTGAAAGGGAATAATACATGTTTAAAGCCTATGTATCTGTGAAACTGAAATACCTTCTTTGCTGTATTAGTCAGCTTTAGGAAATAGCACAGACCCACCCACTGAATGCTTGGAAAGATATTTCTCTATATCAAAATACTTTTTTTTTTTTTTTTTTCTTGTCACAGAAGAAAAAGTTTATTCTGGATTAGACCCATTTGGAAGTCCTGGCAGCCCTTATTTCCCTATAAGAAGTCTTGATCCCCCCTAGTTGGATTTTTACTATCAGTTCTGCATGAAGGCTGGGACACTGAAATGCTTGGACTGCCACTGTACCAGTACATTAATTTGTCTCTGAGTATCTATATCCTTTCACATAACTGAACAAAACAGAGGACAAAAGAGCTGGCAAAGATTATTCCATCACATATCTTCTACAGTATAGGACCAGGACTGATTTTGCAGTGGAGTAAAAGTACAAGAGAAAAATAAACCGAAATAAGAGAAATATGTGGAGAAAGCATGGACCCAGCTCCATTGTTTTGTATGCTAGTTAGTTGGATCAGGAGAGAAGAAGCACATTTAAAGAGAATTGCCTTCCTGTTTTCACAGCCAGGAAGCTTTGATATTTTGGTTTGATGAGGCAGAGTGTCTTCTAATGCCGGCTCTGGGACAGCTCACCTCTTTCCCATTGAACTAACAATTTTATTTTCTTTTTACACGGTCTTAGCCTTCATTCAACATACAGGGAGGATCATATAGTCATCGGACATATGGCCCTGCATTTGAAAGTCTACCGAAGCTTAAAGTTTGAATAATATGAGTCACTGAGAAGCAGGCACTTCAACTCTCTGTACTCTTTGCTCATACTAAAGAAATGAAAACCCTCACTTCATTCTCCGTATGCTGCTCACTAAACAACTTTTTCTGACAGAAAACTTTATAGCATTTTAATAGACAGACTGAATAAAAAATAGAAATGATAGTACAACACAACATGATGATGGTTATCACAAAAATGCATGCAATATATTAAGAAGTTCTACTTCCAAGGCTCAACAGCACTTAAGGTGTCTAAGAAAAGTAAGCTACTAAGGAAGGTCTTGGAAAGCACTTATTTTGTCTAGATGGTAGTACAGTAATCTGCCTTTCAAGCACATTAGTACAAACTTTACAGTCTAAAATAAGGATTTCAGGAACAGATCTTTTAGGTTCCTAATCTGGGATTATTTGACCTATGAGTTTTGTTTAGCATCCGTAGATTTCACTGTTCAGATAAGATTCCTTAAAGGAACTCAGAATTTGCTGAGTGTTCACCCTCAGAAAACTCATCTCCTTAGGGCATTCTTCAGTGCATGGAGGGAGGTGGTGTGGGCTGAGAATGTGAAAACTACTACCATTCCCTCTGCTGCCCTGTTCCCCTGCACTAGATGTTTGTTAGTCAACTGAAGAGACTGAGCTGCCAGTGTACTGCTGCCACAGTTCAGGATCTGATTTTAGAACAGCAGGGGTGGGGGACACAGTAACCTTTTCAGCCATCCTTGTCTTAGCCTTCTTGTCAATCAAAGCCCTAAGAATACACTGAAAAAACAGATTTTCTGAGGGTGGGCACTCAGCAGTTTCTAAAAATCCAGCTCTTTGAAAAAAATCTCATTTAGAGATTCGTCAGTTAGAGCCCTTAAATTTGGTGCACAGCCCTTAATCGGCAAACTCTTTATATAGTTCTACAGCTTGGGCAGCTAAATCTCTTTGACATCTAAAAGTGCTGATTACCCAGCAAATCCTGTTATTCTTCGTGGGAAGATGATTAGAGTCTGTGGCTCAAATTTAGGAAGTATATTCAGCCCTAAGTATGTAAATCATCAATTGATGACAGTATTAGCAACACCCACACCCCACCCTCCCCCCCCCCCACAAACTCAAAAAAAAAACAAAAAAAAAAAAAAAAAAAAAAAAAAAAAAAAAAAAGCTCAAGCCAACCCTTTGAATTTTCTTTGAATTTCTGGTAAGAATTACATGCTATCATTCGCTCATTCGCTCTGGAACTGACTTGGGCAAGACTGTATTAACCATTATTCAGTGACTCAACATAGCCAGGTATGTTTTGTGAAAAATATACAGAAGTCAGGTTATGTTAAATGGTGCTCTGATGTGTTTTCTGCACACTCCTCTTCTAAACTTAGAGATTATTAATGCACACTCTTTAAAAAAAAAAATAAATGAAGAAAAGAAAGGTTTCTGAGTGAATCACTGATATTAATGAGGGACTTCTGTATTCCTTCTCTCACCATTCAGCTCTCTTTCTTACAATTTCCCTTCAACATCAAGTAGCCACAGAAAGAGGGAAAGTTACAGTTCTGTTTGTCTTTAACTATTGTAGGTGACAGGAAGATGCTACAAATTCAATGCCTCAGGCATTTTGGGTCTTTTCCTGCACTGAACCTAATCCTACTCTTACAAGATTTTTTTACAATTAAGTTAGTTGTCCTCCTTAGTGCTGATAAGTACTACTACCCCCAAATATTATAAAATAGTTGGCTAGCCTTTCCCATCTGTAATACAAATACTGTATCTCCTCTCTATAATCAGTGATTGGTGGAATCTTTTTGTTTAAAATGTCCTCATATTTGATTTTAGAAATATAATCCTCCCAGCGTACACACCTCAGCACCTAGTGCATACTTCAGAAAAGTATAAACATCTCTGAAGACTTCCCATCCGTCTAAGAGTCAGTATACACTCGATGGCTATCCCTGTGCTGTGGTGTTATTCTCCTCCCTGCATTGGAAGAAATAAGAAATCCTCAGTGGTCACACTGACTTAGTATCTGGTATAGCTGTCCATCTACAAAGAACATCTGTCTGATGGAGGAAAGGGAGCTTTATTTCCAGAAAGAAAACAGTAGTCCCCACTTACTGCCCTTTAGCTTAGTGAACAGAACAATCAGTCATGATGATAAGACACACACGATCTTATCCTGACTCAGCCTGAGCTGCTCTCAGCCTTCATGTCCCACATTGCAGGAGAGTTTCATAACACTAGGCTATAATAACAGTAAGAAAGAAGGGGAGAAACAGCTTTAGAGGTGAGCTGCTACATTACCAAAACCACAAAATTCCTGGGGATGAAAGGAGAGACCTTAAAAGGAAATGTGAATCTAGCCTAGGAGAATGTAGACCACTGCTCACTGGAATAAGAATGCAAATAATGTACAATCAACATAGGCACAAAAAAAAAATAAAAATTAAAAAAATCTGAGGAAAAAAAAAAGTACAACCAAAAACCAAAAACCATTGGTTTCTACCTTTTCCAGGTGTCATAACCCCATGCAACATAGTCTCTCTTAACTGTTTGATGACTCATACATTCCTGGGCTGCATTCTGACCCAGATGCATCTGAAAGAGTGAAGAGGGTTCTCAGACACGGTATGGCATAATGAGGTGTTATGAGAGAAAGTACCTGCGGCTAGAGTTTACCTTCCATTAATTTGTTACAAGAAAATTAACTCAGCTTTTACTGATGAGATAATTTTAATCTCCTTTTATTCTTATTGCTGCTTTTACCACTGTTCCAGGGTTGTCTCCTGAAATAAGAAAGCTGTGGATGCTAACTGTCATCTGGAAAGGACTTAAATCCTGATCTGATTTCCTATACTTAAGGTTGCTGTCTTTGTCTCCTCCTGACAGTCATGGGGGATTAAGTGGCTGACTATGTTAACCTGAATTTCAATCATATTTGCCAGAACATATGTCTTCATGAGTGGGTAAATAACTGTAGACACTCAAAGACACCTGTGTGCCTATAGAGTTAGGTGTTCCAAAAAGCAAGATTACCATTTGGGAGTTAAGCTTTATTTAGTTTCTTAAATCCTTATTTTGTTAAGGTTTAGCTGAGATTTATCCATGAATAAGTTTTTTCCTTAAAACTTAAAAAAACCAATTGTCATTTCCATGATGATACCAAGAGGGCAAAGCAGAGCTTGTTGATGAACTCTGTCCTTCATGAAAGAGAATCTTCTTCTTAAATGCTCCAGCTTCAGGTAAAATTCTAGAAATAAACTTTTCTGGATCTTTTGTCTGTAAGACTTCCTGTTCTGTAAAATAAAGTAGTGATTTCTGGGAGTGAGTTAGAAGAAGCGGATGCTTTCTAAACAGAAAAGTATAATGATTTTTTTTTTTTTTTTTGAGCCTTAGCAATTGGGTAATGATGCCCATTCTCAGCTGAAGTTTTTAAATTCAGCCTTGCTACTGCATTCCTCACATTTATTATTATGTCTGTTTGATATGATAATGATAATGATTCATTATCATTTGGGTCCTGCACTTTTGTCACAACAACCCCCTGCAATGCTACAGGCTCGGTGGAGAGTGGCTGGAAAGCTGCCCAGCAGAGAGGGACCTAGAGGTGCTGGTTGACAGCCGGCTCAACATGAGCCAGCAGTGTGCCCAGGTGGCCAAGAAGGTCAATGGCATCCTGGCCTGCATCAGCAATAGTGTGGCCAGCAGGACTAGGGAAGTGATTGTGCCCATGTACTCGGCAGTGGTGAGGCCGCACCTTGCATACTGTGTTCAGTTTTGGGCCCCTCACCACAAGAAGGACATTGAGGTGCTGGACAGTGCCCAAAGAAGGGCAACGAAGCTGGTGAAGGGTCTGGAGCACAGGTCTTATGAGGAGCAGCTGAGGGAACTGGTGTTGTTTAGTCTGGAGAAGAGGAGGCTGAGAAGAGACCTTATCACTCTCTACAACTGCCTGAAAGGAGGGTGGAGTGAGGGGGGGGCTGGCGTCTTCTCTAAAGTAACAACA
>NW_010116758.1:14049-17999 GCF_000699245.1 Pterocles gutturalis
GGAGTCACCATCCCTGAAGGTGTTCAAGATACGTGTAGATGTGGTGCTTAGGGACGTGGTTTAGTGAGTTAGGTGGTGTTGGGTTGGACTTGATGTTCCTTGAGGTTTTTTTCCAAACTTAATGATTCTATGATTCTGTAATTCTGTGATTCTATGATTCTGTAATTCTATGATTCTATCAGGAGGATGGAGCCTGGCTCTTCTCTGTGACATCTAGTGATAGGACAAGGGGCAATGGGTTCAAGCTGGAACATAGGAGGTTCCACTTGAATATGAGAAAAAACTTCTCTACGGTGAGGGTGACAGAGCACTGGAACAGGCTGCCCAGAGAGGTTGTGGAGTCTCCTTCTCTGGAGACATTCAAAGCCCGCCTGGATGCGTTCCTGTGTGATCTGATCTAGGTGTTCCTGCTCCGGCAGGGGGATTGGACTAGATGATCTTTCGAGGTCCCTTCCAATCTCTAACATTCTGTGATTCTGTGATTCTGTGATGATTGTTGTTACTCACATACCTACTGTTCATAAGACTGGAATATTTTACTGTTTCGTCTGTTTTGTTGGATTCTGTTTTGTTATGGCTTGCTGTTCTAAGCCAACTTTGCAATAGTTTACACTTGTTGTCATAGCAATCATTCAGATTTTGCTTCCATATTTGCCAGTGCAGACTGTGTAACATTTGACTTCATATTAATAATTTGTTGCTGTTTTATAAACAATAAGCCGTTGATACTTTACTAAGGGAAAATTGTAATGTCTGTCCTTTGCATTCACACAGCATTAAATCATGTTCAGGTATCTAAATGTATGTTCAGGAAAGACGTAGTTATATTTACTTTGTTCTGCTAGTTTATGCCATTAACATGGAAGGCTTAAAGACTTTCATGTTTTGAAATCTTCTGCAAAATTGTTCTAAAGCAGCTCTCCAATCCTGCATATATTAGACATCCCCAGTCTTTTGGATAACAGCTATAATGCATGTTTTCTTTTCAAGATAGGCTGCAGAAATTTTCAAAAGATGGTAATAAGGTTCTGGTAATGCTTTTTTGAAGAAGGTATTCTTTCACATGCGCTGTTCACAGAACTGGTATTCGATATGGCTGTACAATATTCTGAAAGTACATTTAGCACTTAGAAGTTGATGTCCGATGGCAGATGGCTGTGTCACTGAAATCTCTCTCAAGACTCTGAAAATGTACCTGCATGGACCCTACACACTTCATTTCATATTAATTTCTCACAGAATAACAAAACCTCATTTTGTTTGTGTTTCTTGAGCTTGGTTTGGTCTGTTGTCAAACGGAGCCGATGCTAGCTCCTCACAAAACAAGTTGTGGAATCACAGCTTCTCATTATAAGCATATTGATTCTCCTTTTCTTCTTTGTGTTATCACCTTCTACAATGAATATTTTTAAACAACCACACTGTTACAGTTACAGGGCAGTTTTGAAAACAAATATTCTTCTTCTGAGACACATCTTTCTTTTCATGCCATCCTTTTCATGTGCTTTACATTTTGCCATCTAACCACTTAACAGGTTAATTTTTTCACAGATTGAGGTTATGCTATAGATAGAAAATGCTTTTAAAACCTTACTGATTGCTGCTTAAAGAGTTGCTGTTCTGCATTTCCCATGTTCTTGTCACTAGCTCTATCAACCATGTTCACCAAAAGTATCACTCATTATGACTAATAATCTTTCAGGTTTCATGCTCTGGCTGAGCCCAACCAGTTAAATAGATGTTAAATAGTTGCAACATGAAGAAAGAAAGAAAGAAAGAAAGAAAGAAAGAAAGAAAGAAAGAAAGAAAGAAAGAAAGAAAACCTGCTGCTGAAACTTATACTGTTATCTCACTGAAGCTAGTTCAGGGATCTCTAACCCACTCTTGCACTAGATTACACAGCTATGCTCTGTCTCTCTTACATTTTTAGTGCTTCAACTGTTACTGTTGTGGAAGTAGAGAAAAGCAAGAACTGCACCGACTGGAAAGAGTCTAGGGAAGAGAATAGCAGTACATAACAGGGATGTAGACACAGGTGGAGACACACAGACAGAAAAGACCACAGGACCGAGAAATGCAGAGCAGGGGAAAGGCAACCAGGACTGCGCAGTCACAGTAGGAGAGAAAGATGGAACATGGATCTAGTCAGGAGAGGAGATTGTGAGCTGGTCAAGACGAGAAATGTTTGGAAGTACAGAGTTAAGGAAATTTAATAATCTCAGATCACTTCCACTACAAAGTTAATTGAATCAGTATGTATTTTTCTCTTCTTTAATTACCGCTGGTACACAAGTTATGGGGACATGAAGAACAAATTGTAAAGAGATTGTACTTTTGATTGTTTTGAAACCCCTTAGCATTTCATATCTTGGAAGACCTGTCACTATAAAGAACAAGAGCAGCTGACAGGAGACACCTTCAAAGAGCTTTTGCTGAAGTTGTGAGATCTTGCTATTTCTTTAAATCTGATTTTATTTTTCTTATGGTAGATATCTAGCAAGTAAAAGTCACTGTGTTCATCATCTCCATGTGTAGGAGTTGGTTTAAGTGATATGACTAAGACCACAGTGAAAGAAGGGAGGCTAGAATTCTGTGTGGACCATGAACAGCATTAACTGTAAAACTATTATTTTTCCTCAAAAGGTCGTCTCTTTGTCTCACTTTGTCCACTGAAGATTCTCCAACAAGTGAAGCATGGGAGCTTTGCAAACAAAATATTTTCCAATAACAAAATATAATTTATTTTCTATGAATTTTCCCTTGCCTGTCCAGGACAGTTTCCAGTGGGTAGAAATATTGGATGATGAATTTAAATTAAATTAAATTAAACAATTGTTAAACTTATGAGTGTTCAGGCCTTCAAGTTTAACTTTCTTTACTATGATTTGTTATTTAAAATTAAGTAAGAAAAGGGATACTGTTACATAGTACTCAAATGAAGGCTCTCTATAACCTATTTGTTAGGGCACTTTCCTTAGCATGCTTTAGGATTGTTGGTCCCCGATTCAGTTACTGTGTAGGATATATGCAGTGGGATCTGACATAAAATTGAACAGTGAAGATGGAATCCCAGGTCTGCCAACCTCAAGCTGGCTGCCATGGCAAGAAGTTATAGATTCATGCCTGCATTTGCTGCCTTTTAGTCTTTGGGCCAGAAAATGCTGTCTTTCTGCTGAGTACTCAACTGGTGGGTGGGACTAAATCTCATCTCTGCATACCCAGCTGCCTAGTGATTAGAGTCGAAGATATGTGTTCATATCTACCCAGGCAGAAAAACGAATTTGAAATTAACTGTCCCGTATCACAAGCGAAGTGCTCTATTACTGAATTATCAGAGTAAAGGAGTGGTATCAGTATCTCCTCCCTTTCTTACAGCCTTATTTTGAAATATATTATGTCTCTGTTCATATTCTTGTCCCTAATCTCTGCAGAAACACATAGATATGAATCTCACATGGATTTAAATGTTCTCTGGAGCTGGAGTTAGGTGACTCAGGTGCCTCTGCGAAATAGGTTTGAGGCCTTGGAACTTGAGGGAGAAGTGAGTGGAGGTGTGGAGGGAGGCCCATCTGTTAGGTTCCCTCAGGTGAAGCCCCCAGCCCCACGCCTCAAGACTGCCTCCACCCGGAAGGACAGAAGGGTAGTTGCTATAGGTGACTCCCTTCTGAGGGGAATGGAAGGCCCTATATGTCAGCTTGACACTACCCATAGAGAGGTGTGCTGTCTCCCTGGGGCACGGGTCAGGGACATCTCTAGGAAACTTCCTAGACTGATTCAACCTTCAGATTATTACCCCTTATTGATAGTTCAGTCTGGCAATGATGAAGTCACTGAGAAAAGCCTGAAGACTATCAAAAAAGACTTCAGGGGACTGGGACGGGTAATTGATGGAACATGCGTGCAGGTTGTTTTTTCTTCTATACCTTCAGTGGCAGGGAAGGACACTGAGA
>NW_010116758.1:18477-18933 GCF_000699245.1 Pterocles gutturalis
TGTTTTGCGCTTGGAAAGTTATGACCTTGTTGCTATCACGGAAACATGGTGGGATGACTCCCATAACTGGAATACCACCATTGAGGGGTATCGGCTCTTCAGAAAGGATAGGCAAGGTAAGAGGAGTGGGGGAGCTGCCCTCTATGTCAAAGAGTGGACAGATTGTGAAGAGCTGTGTCTGAGGAACAGCCACGATCAGGTCGAGAGCTTATGGGTAAAAATCAAGGATCGGTCCAGTATAGGGCATCTAGTGGTTGGGGTCTGCTACAGGCCACCTGATCAGGGGGAGCCTGTTGATGAGGCCTTTTTGCTCCAGCTGCAGGAGGTGTCCTGTGTGCGGGATCTTGTCCTGATGGGGGATTTCAGCCACCTGGGTATCTGCTGGGATAGTGGCACAGCAGGTGGCAGACGAATCCAGGAGGTTCCTGAGTCTGTTGAGGACAACTTCCTGGTCCA
>NW_010116759.1:0-1310 GCF_000699245.1 Pterocles gutturalis
TGCCAGCCCAGTGTCCCCTGGGCTTTGTCCCCACGTCGGGACACGCAGGGATGCGGGCGGCTGTGCGTGGGGCAGGGGGCATCGGGGCTGGGAGCACTGGGAGCACTGGGAGCATTGGGAGCACCAGCAGCACTGGAGACACTGGGAGCACCGGGAACACCAGCAGCACCAGGAGCACTGGTAGCACTGGGTGCACCAGTAACACCGGGAACATCAGTATCACTGGGAGCACCAATAACACCAAGAGCACCAGCAACACCAGGAGCACCAACAGCACCAGCAGCACTGGGAGCACCAGGGCTGGAAGCACTGGGAGCACCAGCATCACTGAGAACACCAGCAGCACCAGAAGGGGAGCACTGGGAACACTGGGAGCACTGGGAGCACGAGCAAAACCAGGAGCACTGTCAGCAATGGGAGCACCAGTAACACCGAGAGCACTAGCAACACCAGCAGCACCAGTAGCACTGGGTCTGGAACCACTGGCAGCACCAGCAGCACTGGGATCACCGTCAGGACTGGGAACACTGGCAGCACCAGGAGCACCGGGAGCACCGGCAGCACCGGGGACACCGGGAACACCGGGCCTGGGAACACTGGCAGCACCAGGAGCACCGGGAGCACCGGCAGCACTGGGAACACTGGGAACACTGGCAGCACCAGGAGCACCGGGAGCACCGGCAGCACTGGGAACACTGGGAACACTGGCAGCACCAGGAGCACCGGGAGCACCGGCAGCACTGGGAACACTGGGAACACTGGCAGCACCAGGAGCACCGGGAGCACCGGCAGCACTGGGAACACTGGGAACACTGGCAGCATTGGGGCTGGAAGCACCGGGAGCTCCAGCAGCACCGGGAGCACCAGGAATACTGGCAGCAGTGGGAACACTGGGAACACCAGGAGCTCCAGCAGCACCAGGAACACTGGCAGCACCGGGAGCACCGGCAGCACCGGGAACACCAGCAGCACCGCGAGCACCAGGAGCACCAGCAGCACCGGCAGTACTGGGAACACCGGGAGCACTGGCAGCACCAGGAGCACTGGCAGCACTGGGAACACCGGCAGCACCAGGAGCACCAGCAGCACCGGGAGCACCGTGAACACCGGGGGCACCGGCAGCACGGCCGCTCGCCAGCCTGGCACCACGGAGCTGCAATTCCCAGCCACGGCCACGCACTAACCAGCAGGAGGAACCCGGAGCTAAACCCCCACGGCTCCACCGCTCCCTGTGCCAATCCCCGCTCTGCCCGTGCCCGTTCTCACCAAACCCACCCCCATCCCGCTGCCCGGCTGCCCCGGCACAGCTG
>NW_010116760.1:0-2034 GCF_000699245.1 Pterocles gutturalis
ACTCCACATTGGACTGAATGCGGATCCAGCCACCTCTGCTGTTCCTTCCAAGCCAAACGCCTCTGTAAACATGATTCCTGTGGCTTTCAGGCTGCTCTTCCGTTGCACATTTGACATGGGTGAAAGATGGCTGGAAACCCGCAGGGCAGCTCAGCATCACTTCTTCATTCTTCTTGTAATTCTCCTGGTCTGGTGACAGCTGGAGACCTGGGTCCCACCAGGGCCTTTGGCATGTTTCTGTCAGAGCTGAAAAGGGGTGTTGGGGGTGTGGAAGGTGACAAGCTGGGGCAGGGGTGGGTGGTGGGGTATCAGCAATCCCCAGCGATCTCTGGAGCCACTGAAGGGGGAGGGAAGGTGACACGTCCATCTGTCAGGATGTGACCCCTTGACAAGACTTGTTGTGTGGCGGCTCTCCTTCTGTACTGCTCAGAAAACACTGCAGGAGTTGCCAGCTTGCCTAGCTGGCATTACCTTGTCTCCTACATGGGCTGTCCTCTTCAACAGTTTGCACAGGCAACACTGCACCAAAGTGGGACTGTGGCATGCCTGCTGCTCCGCCAGGCAACGTCACAACTGGCTATTGAGGGTGAAGGTAGAGAGGGGACATGGCAGAGCTGCTGCTGCCTCACTTACCAATACACTCTATGTCCTCCATGCGCATCCAGGCACCTGTGCTGGTCCTGCCCCACCAGGCATATCTGTAGACTGGTTCTCCAGAACTCACTCGCAGAAGTTCCCCTGCACATTTGACTTTGGGGATGGACGGCTTGAGAACTCCATGGCAGGTCAGCGTCAGTTCTTCTTTCAGTCGGTAATATTTTTTGTTTGATGAAAACTGAAGTCTTCCACCCGACAGGGGTTTTCGGCACTTCCCTGTGAGGGAGAAAGTGTGAGAGTCCTTCTTGGGGACAGGGGTGGCTCAGTCAGGAGGGGAACTGAGGCATTGCCATGACGGACTGTGGTGTCAGCATTCAACACCACAAAGGAACCCAAGGGCCCCCAAGTGCAGGAAAGGCGCGTGTGCATGGGGAGGCCAGGGATATAGGACACTGGCAGAGAGGTGGGCTGAGAGGCAGTATCTGGTGTCCCCCAACTTCCCCATGGCCTGCAACTTAGGAGTAGGCTGGGAAGAGTTGCAGGGCCAGTAAGAAATCCTGTCCCACACTGAAGGCTTCTGTCCCTCTCCATCTTGGAGACTAATCCCAACTGGGGCCAGTCTCTGAGCTGTGGCTAAGGTGTCTCATGGATACTGCAGGATGTTCAGCGTCCCTCTTCAGGGAGAAGCACATGTAGCCGGGGAGACTTACTGCTCCCCCACTTACCTGTGGTGCAGGTCAGGTTCTCTGCCACCCTGTGCCATGTTCCTTGAACGTCCTTCACCTCCCAAACACCCTTCCAACCTGGAGACATCCCTTTTGCACATCTGATAACAGCAAGGGGAGGAAAGTCCTCCATAAAGCAGGTCAGTGTCACCTCTTCATTGAGCCTGTAAAACCTCTGTTTTGGAGTAAAGCAGAGCTGCAAGTCCCACTGGGGCTGCTGGCATGTCCCTGCACAGAGGAGGAGAAGCGGGTGTCAGAACAGGATGCACGCTGTGGGGTCTATTGCCCTGATTTTGACACGGTCCAGCTCCTTTGCTTACCACTTTCAGATCCAAATCCCTCTCTTGCAGCCTGGAGCAGAGAAAAGGCTGGCAGCAGACCACCCCAAGAGCAGTCCCATCCATCCCTACAGACATGTCGGCTTCCTGACTCAGTCTGTATTTGGGTAAGACTGACCAGGGACTGGGCTCCTTCCCAGCCTTCTCACAGAGCTCCTTCCACTCCCACCACCTCAGCCATATGCCCAGGCACTGTTTGAAGGCACAGGGCTTACAGTAGCCCCCAGTGACCAGGACCCTTCTTCCTGCCTTTGAGCCCCTCCCCAGGAGCACAGACCCCGGCAGCTGCCTGCAGCAAGGTGCTGAGACAAAAGGTGCCCTGGCACTGCCAGGACAGGGGAGGACGCCAAGGCATCCAGGTCCCCCGTTCCTGG
>NW_010116761.1:0-1018 GCF_000699245.1 Pterocles gutturalis
ACCCTGAGAATGCAACGTTCACAAACTTCGGGGACATTTTACTTCCGACCTGCTCTTTTCTGACCTCAGGGACCACATGCTCATTAGCAGTTGGAGTGCATTAGACACGTTCCACAGGAACATTCTCGGGTTTAGCTTCATCTGAAAGGAATCCGTTTCACATGCTCCAGGTTGGCTCTGAGACTGGAGCCAAACCACAATAATCAATGACTGGGAGATGAGATGCCAAAAGCAGAGTCTTGACCCACCCTAAATTGCTCTTGCCAGTACATGAGATACTGTTTTCCACACGATTTCCAAGCAGCAGAATGTTTAAACACGATACGCTGCTCTGACATCGTGCGTTTACATGTTTTCTAGCTGTGAACCACCGAGCAGAGATTGGGATTTTTCTAAGCCGTGGTAACAACCCATGTTTCACGGCATTTAAAAGAAACTGCAGGAAAGCATGGCATTTTCTACCATCTTACTGTGTAGAAAGGCATGCTGGAACTTCAGCACCACCTTGGCATCACTATTTTACAAGAATTAGGCCCCTTCTGCACAGTTTTGAAGCATCACTATTTCACTAAGAAAACGGCTTCTATTATTTTTGTATTCTTCGCTCGTGTCATTAACTTTGTGCAATCTCTTGATGCACTTGTTAAGATATCAAATATACTCAGCACTGGTAATATATGAACCAGAATTACACATAAGCTGCCCTTTGCAGGCTGCTTCGTTGGTTTACCCCAACACCTGCCCTGGGACACTGTGCAGAACCCTGAGAGTAGGAAAGTTAATTCCCCTCCACTTCCACATACAACAGCTGCAAAGTTACCACCAAAGTGTTAATGGTTATTCTCCCTATAATTACTTGCTGGTGCTTGTCTGGCCTTGAGAGGTTCGAGGAGGTCTTTCCTCCATGATTTCCAAGAGCCGTTTGTAGATGTCCTTTTCTTCTTGCTGAACACCCTAGCAGAATGCAGGGAAAAAGCAAACAGATTAGTACCACTGCACACAAAGTGAATGTTTGTAA